>NW_012114977.1:4756349-4756733 GCF_000951035.1 Colobus angolensis palliatus | reverse complement strand
TAATGTTCAAATTATACGTTTCAATTCTCTCCCACCTCCCGTGGTCCTGTTGTCCATCGGTGTATCTGTTTCTGCCCCAAATGTCCTTGAACATGGACCATGACAAGTCCTGTGTTTACTTTCTGTGTTTCTACATTTGTAACCCAATAAAGAAGACACCGAGTAGTACATAGTATTTCATAAATATTTGTAAACTAATGAAAATCTGGTTTCTTTCACAAATCACCTCTTGAGGTTTCTAAAATTTGTGAAACAAATCTTTTAAAAATATTTTATTCTAGGCCGGGCATGGTGGCTAACGCCTGTAATCCCTGCACTTTAGGAGGCCAAGGCAGGCGGATCACAAGGTCAGGAGTTTGAGACCAGCCTGGCCAACATAGTGAA
>NW_012114977.1:4745014-4756150 GCF_000951035.1 Colobus angolensis palliatus | reverse complement strand
AGTTCTTGATCTTTGCTGTTCTTTCCAGATGTGTAGAGTTGTGTGGTTTTAAAACCATATGCAGTGTGCCGGGAAGGGCAGGATGGAACCCAGGCCTCTGAGTCTCAGTCCTCCGTTCACTTCTTCCCTCCACCAAAGTTTGTCAAGGGAGTGTTGCATTTTAAAGCTGTATTTAGAAAAACTTAGGAAAGCCAAATTTACCTCAGGTGGTTTCCTTTCTTCGTAACCTGTTCAGGCTTGACAGAAAGGAAAAAGAAAGCCCAGAATTAGGTAGTAATAATAGAGGCAAAGTAAGATTGATATTTTCTGAAGCCCTGCTTACAGAAAATAATTCCTGCATATTTATTTTATTCTAAACATAGCTTCAGATTGTTTTTCATTCTAAGTTGTCCTTAAAAGTCACTTTTTAAACCTCACAAGAAGCACCAAATGTAAGGGGGAAAGGATAGATTTGACTACATCTAAAGTGAGGCTTTCTGTTCATCATCAAAGCTAACAGATGGCAGACTAAGAAGGTATTTGCAGTCACTAAAATTGAAAAGGGATTAAAATGTACAAAGTTTCTTGCAAAACAACAAGAAAAAGGAAATCCAAAAGAAAAACCCGGCCATGGATATTAATAGGTGATTCACAGCAGGGGAAGCCCAAATGGTGAACAAGAGATAAACTAAGAGAGCTGAAGAAATGCAAATGTAAATTAAGAGCCACTACCTTATGCCCCTCAGAATTGCCAGACTTCAAGTGCTGGCAGTGATACAGAGCCCGGACTTCAATATTGCTGGTGGTGGTGCAAACTGCAATGCATACCCCAGAAGGGGAGCTGGCAGCTTAAAAGTTAGCAGCATGTGTGCCCTGTGAGTCAGAGAGCCACTCACACGTGGCTCTCCGGAGAGATTTCTACCTGGGTCCATAAATGGACTTACAGAAGGATGCCCTTGCAATGATTTTGAGTGACTGCGTTGTTGGAGGCAAGCAAGGTCTTCGACAAGTCAAAGGCGGCAGGTGAGTGCCTTGGAATACGCTATAGTCATGAGAGACAGACCTAGACCTATGGATAGCAAGCCGGTGACTTTTAAAAATAGTGCTGAATACTGAAAGCGAGACATGAGAATGGTTGCATAATGCCATTGTGTTCATGTGGGGCACACGACACTGTCCTAGGAGGATGTGCAGATTTCCACTCAAATACATCAAAATGGACATTATGGGGACACATCATGAAAGGAGGACAAAAGATAAAACTCATCTTGTTTTAGGGCACCTCACATCCCAGTGAGCCCCTCAGTTCAGGGCCAGGGAGGATGATTGATGATCCCACCCCAACCCAAACCAGGCTGTTTTCAGCACGGCAGCCTGATAAGGTGTGATTCAGACCTTGAAGTTGTTAGGCAAAAGCCCTCCACTCCGCTCTGTATTTGACTCAGGAAGAACCGAAGTATTTATAATGGCCTAGAGGGCCCTGCACTGTGGCCTCCCACTCCACACCTCTCTGACCGCAGTCCTCATTTCTCCACGACTCTCCACTCCAGCCACCCTGGCCTCAGGGCCCTCTCAGGACTTTCCCTCCCCCTCACCCTGCTTCACTTTCCCCCCATGATGCTTATGACCTTAGATGTAGCACACTCTGTGTTCATTACATTCTGTGTAAGACTCTCCCTACTAGAACATGATCCAGGAGGCAGGGGCTTTTTGTCTGTTTTCATGTTTTATCCCCAGGCACAGGATCTGATGTGCGGTAGACATTCAATAAATATTTGTGGAATGAATGAACAAGGCAGGATCCTTAAAGCCAGGGGGAATGACCAGGCTGAGAACTGAGGAGAGAGCATACTAAACTCTACAGTCTGGCCCCAGGGATGGGGGCAGGAAACATGGCACCACCTGTTTGATTATTGGAGGGAAAGAAGGTGCTTCTTGTGCAGAACCGTCATCATAACACAATGATAGCTTATTACACGCCAGGCACTGTTCTAGCTCTGTTAGCTTACGTAATCCCTGTATTAGTCCGTTTTCACACTGCTATAAAGAACTTCCCAAGATGTGGTAATTGATAAAGGAAAGAGGTTTAATTGACTCACAGATCAGCATGGCTGGGGAGGTGTCAGGAAACTTACAATCATGGCGGAAGGTGAAGAGGGAACCAAGACACCTTGGCAGGTGGCAGGAGAGAGAATGAACGCAGAAGGAACTACCAAACACTAATAAAACCATCAGATCTCATGAGAACACTATCACGAGAACAGCACGTGGGGAACCACTCATGATTCAATTACCCCCACCTGGTCTCTCCCAGGGACTGTGGAGATTATAATTCAAGATGAGATTTGGGTGGGGACACAAAACCTAACCCTGTCAATCCCCAAAATGACGCGAGGAGGTGCTTTGATTACCCTCACTTTACAGGTGGAGAAATAGATGTGGAAAGGGCACATAACTTGCCCAAGGTACCCAACTAGCCAGTAGTGGGGCTGGGATTTGAACGCAGGCAGCCTGGCTCCAGTCTGTACTCTAGAGCTGCACTATCCAGTATGACGGCCTCTGGCCACTGAAGCAGACCAATCCAAACTGAGAGGAGCTATAAGTATAAAATATACACCAGCCGGGCATGGCGGCTTATGCCTGTAATACCAGCACTTTGGGAGGCTGAGGTGGGCAGACCATGAGGTCAGGAGATCGAGACTATCCTGGCCAACATGGTGAAACCCCATCTCTACTAAAAATACAAAAAATAGCCAGGTGTGGTGGTGCATGCCTGTAGTCCCAGCTACTCGGGAGGCTGAGGCTGGAGAATCACTTGAACCCAGGAGGCGGAGGTTGCAGTGAGCTGAGATCGCGCCACTGCTCTCCAGCCTGGCAGCAGAGTAAGACTCTGTCTCAAAAGAAAAAAAAAAAAAGTTTTATACAAAGACAGATTCTTATAAATAAGAAATATCTGTTTCTTTACATTGGGTACATGAGACATGACAGTATTTTAGGTATATTGAGTTAAATAAAATGTTGGATTAACATCACCTGTTTCTTTCTACCTTTTTAATGTGTACACCAGACAACTCTAAATTGCCTGTGTGGCTCCCAGTGTATTTCTATCAGATGGAGCTGCTCTCGGTCCTTGCTTCTCAAAATGTGGTCCTTGAGTCAGCAGCATCAACATCACTGAAGCCTGACGGAAGTGCTGGATCTCAGGCTTGGTCTCAGACCTCTTGAATCAAATTCTTCATTTTGCCAGCCCTCCAGGTCACTCATAATGCATGCTCATATTTGAAAAATGCCACTGCAGACCAAGCCAGCAATTTTTTTCTCTAAAGGACCAGATAATAAATACTTTAGCTTTGCAGGCCACATGACTTACTGCTTCCGTAGTATGAAATGAGCTAGAATACGCACGTGAATACCGATTCCACTGTAACCTGCACGGACCTAGGGGGACTGAACAAAGCAAGGCGAACGCGGGAATAAAAGACAAGAGACAAAAGAGTATATTTTGAAAAAGGGGTCAGGGGGCACCTTGCCTCTAGTGGACAAGGGCCCTGAGCTTTACGCGGCCCTCCTTATTTATTAGGCAAAAGAGATAGTGAGAAGTCAGGGTGGAAGAAGGGGTCAGCTGCTCAGTCCAGAGTAGGCTTGCAAGACTGCATTCCTCAAACAACAGGCTAAATGTTGCAGTAGACAGCCTTGGCGCCAGGGAGTGATTCCAGCAAACCTTCTGTCGGCAGGAACAGTTGTGAGTTTGCTCACATCCTGCATTCATGATAAACAGTTTGCTGTTTGATCATACAGCTTCCGGTGGAATGCTGGTTGGTCACATCCCATGGGCCTTCGGCTACCTGCATATCCCCCTTTCTGTTTATGAATTAATTGAAAGAATGTAAGGCCAGGCTGGGCAGTTCTCATTCTCTGATTGGCAGTCCATCCGATTTTACAGACTATAAACAGAAGACAGAGACAAAGCAACATTATTCCAAGAACCACATATAAGATGTAAATGTGGTGCCTTAGATAGGTCCAAGGGTTGAGGCTCTCCAGGCCTTGCTGGAATTCGGTCCAGTCTTCAAAAGAAGGCAGAAATTCTTGAGTTTACCTATTTAAATCAAGAATTTTGTAATTCACCAATATCAAAGGTGATGTTGGATGTGAAAGCTCCCTGCAAATGGGCTTTCACAAGGCCCCATGGATACTCACTTTGGCTATATTCTAAGTTGGTTACACAAATATGAGTGTGATTAAAATGACAACACAATTGCTGCCGCAACTGCAAGCTCTGTACTTGTTCCCCTAACCATAGAACTGTGGATTTTAACATTGCCACTTCAGTTTGTAACTCAGGGTTAATTTTATTCTGAATTAGCTGTGCTTGGTTGGCTATGCCTGTCCAGTTCTCCATGTACTGAGCTGTTTGGATAGAATTATGAAAAGCTACAGGAGATATCACAACAGAAGTTAATAGCGTGACCAAGGAAACAGTAGCAAAAATGATCATGCTTAAGGCTCTACGGACACAATGAGTAAGCTGAGTTAGAAGAAGTTTCACATAATGCAAAGCAGGTGTGGCAGCCCAAGACTTGGACAGATTAATGGGAATCCATAGCCCAGGGATGAGACCTAAAATAATCAAAGTAGAGATATTATGTGTTTGCAATGTGCTATGATTAATACAGTGATATAACTGGCAAGACTTACAGGTCAATTGGGTATTGTTTACCTGGAGCTGGTCCTTCTTAGCTACCAAAACGACATAAGGATTAAAAACACAAACTGAAAATTGAGTGATGATAATCTTTACAAATGTATTCTTAGAAGTGTGTCATGACTCCAGTTGGCCTTCTCTCCACCTTTGCACTGAGGCTCCAGCTGACTCATGGGCTCGTACCAGAGGGACCAGGTCCATGGTTGGCCACCCTGAGTTCCTCCGGTCTCCCATTCCATGGTCGCACGCACCTTGAGGGCACCCACACGGTTTGTCCATCTCCTGCAAAAACACAAGCATACCCTCGTCCCCATGTTAGTAAATCCACCGGACTTTTCCATTTTCCTTCTTCTGGGGATTTCCATAACACTTTCGGATAAACCTTCTTCTTTTCCTCTAACACTTACCAATGCCTTTCTGCTGGAGTCTTACTTTCCATACCAGGAGTCAGAAAATTTGAAGTAAATAAGACTAAACGTAGTTTTGATTGAGGTGGTAGTTGGCCTCCTATACCCTCTTTTTGTTTTTTCATCATGCATTGTAATGTTTGATGTGCCCGCTCTATAATGCCTTGTCCTCTAGGATTATAAAGAATTCCTGTCTTATGGGTTATAGCCCAAAGCTGTAAGAAATTTTGAAAAGCATGACTAGTATCAGCAGGTCCATTGTCAGTTTTTAATTGTTTAGGTATCCCCATATGAGCAAATGATGACAGACAATGTCACCATACATGACCAGCTGTCTCACCTGTTTGGCATGTAGCATGCAGCTTATGAGAATAAGTGTCTGTGGTCACATGAACATAGCTAAGCTTACCAAAGGTTGCTACATGTGTAACATCCATTTGCCAGATTTCATTTGGAGCCAAACCTCATGAGTTACAGCCTTCTACAGGTGTGATTCAAGGGACACGCTGGCAAGTAGGACAGGCTTGTATTATAGCCCTAGGGTGGCTATGAGATAAATGGAACATGCAAGTAAGGGCGGAAGTATTTTGGTGCAGAAGTGCATGAGACACTTGAGCTTGCTGAAACACAGAACCAATCAGTTTGTCTGCTTTCTCATTACCTAGAGATAGGGGCCCAGGAAGTTGTGTGTGGGAGCGAATATGAGAAATATGAAAAGGAGCTGCATGAGAACGAATAACTTGTTGAAGTCTTAAAAATAAATTAAGCAGCCAGGCATGGTGGCTCACGCCTGTAATCCCAGCACTTTGGGAGGCCCAGGCAGGCGGATCATGAGGTCAGGAGATCGAGACCATCCTGGCTAACATGGTGAAACCCCGTCTTACTGAAAATACAAAAAATTGGCCGGGCGCGGTGGCTCAAGCCTGTAATCCCAGCACTTTGGGAGGCTGAGACGGGCGGATCACGAGTTCAGGAGTTCGAGACCATCCTGGCTAACACAGTGAAACCCCGTCTCTACTAAAAAATACAAAAAGCTAGCCGAGCGAGGTGGCTGGCGCCTGTAGTCCCAGCTACTCGGGAGGCTGAGGCAGGAGAATGGCGTAAATGCGGGAGGCGGAGCTTGCAGTGAGCTGAGATCCAGCCACTGCACTCCAGCCTGGGCGACAGAGCAAGGCTCCGTCTCAAAAAAAAAAAGAAAAGAAAAAAAGAAAATACAAAAAATTAGCCAAGCATGGTGGCAGGTGCCTGTAGTCCCAGCTACTCGGGAGGCTGAGGCAGAAGGCTGGCATGAACCCAGGAGGCGGAGCTTGCAGTGAGCCAAGATCACGCCACTGCACTGACAGAGCAAGACTCCATCTCAAAAATAAATTAATTAATTAAGCAGTTCTGGGTCTACTGTACTTTTAATTGTAGCAGTTTCTATGCGACTGGCTACATTTACAACATAAGCTCAATCAGACAATGTTGCTAGAATCTGAGGCTGTGAGCTGTAAAACCTGAATGACTGCAGTCAGCTCTGAGTATTGAGCTGAAACACTGGAGGTATCTAGCTTCCCCTGTGTTAGGGGCACAACTGTGAGAGCATAAGTGTCTGCTGTTGAGGCCACCCAGTTTGTGGTGCTTTGTCATGAGGGCCCTAGGAGGCGAATACACTTCCTAAGAGCAGAGGACACTTGAGCTCAACAGGGAAGGCTGTGGAGCTTTCAGAGGGGACCGTGCAGGAAAACGTGGTGGGCAGAAGTAACATGACGAAGGCACGGCCCACAATGTGGAAAAACACAGACACAGTTGTTCAGGCTGGAAGTCAAGTTGAGGAGTCCGCAGGGCCACGCTCCCTCTGAGACCCTGTAGAATCCTTCCTTGTCCCTTCCTGGTTTCTGGCGGTGACCAGCAATCCTCAATGGTCCTTGGCCTGCAGCTGTGTCACTTTCATCTCTGTCTCAGTCTTCACGTGGCATTTTCCTCTTCTTATACGGACACCTGTCATATTGGATTGGGACCTGCCCTGATGACTTCATCTTAATTTGACTGCATTTGCAAAGACTCAGTTTCAAACAAGGTCACATTCAGAGCTCCCAGAGTTAGGACTTCAGCATATCTTTTGGGGGAACACACATTAACCCCTAACCGGAAGTCTTGCTTGACTGAGTTCAAGTCCTTCTCTCTGCTCACATGGCATCTTTTTACCAAATTTGTCATTGGAAGTGTCTGTTTATATACTTGTCACCCTGCCCTCTGTCCCATCTCCAAGACTATGAGCTTTCCTTTTTTTTTCTTTAGAGGCAGAGTCTTGCTCTGTCACCCAGGCTGGACTGCAGTGATGCGATCATAGCTCACTGCGGCCTCAAACTCCTGGCTCAATCAGTTCTCCCTCCTAGGCCTCTCAAGTGGCTGGGACTACGGGTGCATGCCACCACACCCAGCTAATTTTTTCAGTTTTTGTAAAGACAGGGTCTCACTATGTTGCCCAGGCTGGTCTCTAACTCCTGGGCTCAAGCAGCTCTCCCACCTTGGCCTCTCAAAGCACAGAGATTACAGGAGTGAGCCACCGTGCCCAGCCTTCTGAGTTTTTTAGGAACAGGGACCGCATGTCAACTTTATCTCTGCGTCCCCATGGCCCAGCGCCCTGACTCATTTCTAGTAAGTGTCTGATGAAAGGAGCTTGCAGTCAGAAAGCCCTGGCTGTGGCCTGGAGTCGGAAGGCCCAGCCAAGCCCTGCCTCTGTCACTTCGAATGTGGCCTTCGGCAAGCCGTGTCACTTCTCTGGACTTCAGTTTCCAATCCTATAAAATGTGAGTAAAAACTCTTGTCATGCCTCCATCACAGAGAGGTCAAGGGGCTCCAAGATGATGCATGTGATGAAAGCCCTTCGGAGCCACTGTCTGTAAAATAGAGAGAGTTGTGACATTCATTCTTTTCCAGCCCAGGACTTTATCTCCTGCTCCATCTTTCCTGACTCAGGCCTCAACTGCAGCCTCTGTCATCCCATCTGGAAGGTTTGCCTCAGAGCCCAGCCAAGGTCTGGGCAGGCCTGGGCATCCCCTGATTGGAGTTGGAGGTCGCCTGCTGCCGGTGGAGAAACAATGTCACCACCCAGTGGCTGCCCAACCCAGTTCAGTTCCAACCTGAACTGCCCTTCTGAAAAGACAATGTGACCTTTGCAGCATAATCACTGCCAAAAGTAGTCATTTTATAGCAGAAATCCAGAGATACTGGGTAAACTCTACGAAGTGGAAGAGACAAAAATGTGAAGCTTTCCACCACCTCTCACTGCAGTTCCACTGTCGGAGGGGCCACAGGGATGGGGTAATGGAACCAATTCGTTGCCCTGGATAATAGTCCCTCTGGTTGTCTACATCCAGGGCTCTTCCTCTGGTGTTTGTCTACTCTGGGTGTTTATACCCTGCCAGAGCAGAGGCTGGCTTAAGATCTGTGGGCGGGCAGGCAGATCCCAGGGTCCCTCACTCTCACACAAGCAGGTTTTAGCCCGTGCTGGTGAGGCGTGAGTGACAGACTGGAGAGGAATTCACTTCAAGTCAGTGGTTTGGGATGGCAGGGCTGTTCATTTCCTGTGGCTACCATAAAAAAGTATCACAAACGTGGATGGCTTAAAACAACAGAAACTTATTCTCTCACAGTTCTGGAGGCTAGAAGTCCAAAATCAAGGGGCCTGTAAGGCCACGCTCCCTCCTTAGGCTCTAGGGTAGAATCCTTCCTTGCCTCTTGCAAGCCCCTGGTTGCTGCCAGTGATCCCTGGCGCTCCTTGGCTGCAGCAGCATCACTCGAATCTCTGCCTCTGTTGTCGCATGGCCATCTCTGTGTGTCTCCACTGTGGCTTCACATCTCCCTCTCTTCCTAAGGAGCAGCGTTGGATTTAACACCCACCCCAATCCAGTATGATCTCATTTGAACCAGATTACATCTGCAAAGACCTGCTTTCCAAACAAGGTCGCACTCACAGTTACTGGGGGTTAGGACGTCAACATATGCTTTGGGGACACAATTCAACCCACAGTGGCAGGCATTCGTTCACTGGGCACCTGCTGGGAAGAAATGGTTCTTGACATGAAGGGATTAACCAGTGTGTTGGGTATAGGAGTTCTCAGAGGGTAGGGAAACCAGTGTGAGAAATAGACAAATTTATTCGTACTAGGTTTTAACACACTTCTCCCAGACAGTAATAGATCAAGCAGACAATTCAGCTTATCTACCACACATGAATAACATGCTCAGCAATCCTAAGAGTGGACGTTCATAGAACGCATACTTTTCAAGTACATATGGAGCATTTGCCAAATTTGAGCTTAATGAATTTCAAGCAATTAGTTTCATATTTTCTCATTTTCAGACCACAGCATTTTAATGTTAGAAATTAATAACAAAAGAAAACTTCGGGGTTTGTTTTTATTTTTGTTTTAGAGACAGAGTCTTACTCTCTCACTCAGGCTGGATTGCAGTGGTGTGATCATAGCTCACTGCAGCCTTGACCACCTGAGCTCAAGTGATCCTCCTGCCTCAGGCTCCCAAGTAGCTGGGACTACAGGTGCACACCACCATGTCCCACCAACATAACTTAAAAACTGAATATCTGGAAATTTTTAAACACATTTCTAAGTAACTCATGTGTTGATGAAGAAACTGTATTGGAAAGTAGAAAATAATTAGAACTGACCATTAATGAAATCCACATGCCAAAACTTGCTGGATGCAACTAATGTTTTTGCTTAAAGAACATCTGTAACCTTAAAATGTATGTATTAGAAAAGCATAACAGATAAAATTTAATCAACTAAGTGGAAAAAGTACAGCAGAGTCAATGTAACAACAAAAATAAGTAGAAGAAAGCAAATAATGGGCTCAGAAATAAAGGATCAGCAAAGCCAAAAGCTAGTTCTTCAAAAAGACTGATAAAATAGACACTTTGGCAAGATAGTTCACACACACACATACACACACACACACACACACACACACACACAAACAGAAGGCACAAATACACGATTTTAGGAGTAAAAAGAGATGACTATGGATACAGAAGACAGCAAAAAGATAAGAATGGCCTGGCGCAGTGGCTCACACCTGTAATCCCAGCACTTTGGGAGGCTGAGGCAGACGGATCACCTGAGGTCATGAGTTCGCGACCAGCCTGACCAACCTGGTGAAACCCCATCTCTACAAACAATACAAAATTAGCCCAGCATGGTGGCACATGCCTGTAATCCCAGCTACTCAGGGGGCTGAGGCAGGAGAATTGCTTGAACCCAGGAGGTGGAGATTGCAGTGAGCCGAGATCGTGCCATTGCACTCCAGCCTGGGCAACAAGAGTGAAATTCCATCTCAAAAAAATAAATAAAAAATAATAATAATAGATTAAAATAAGTATGAATATATTCATGACACTGAGTTGGAGAACCTAAATGAAATAAATAAAATCCTATGGGATTATAACTTACCAAAACTGACTCAAGAAGAAATAAGGAACTGGAATAACCCTGCATTCATAAAGAATGAATTAATAATTGTAAACCTTCCCACTGGATCTAAGCAGTTTTCTGGGTAAATTCTACCAAATAATCAAAAGGATAGATAATTCCAGGCTTATGCAAACTTTCCAGAGTATATAAAATAAAGGGAGCACTCCCCACTTCATTCTTCGAGGCTAGTATAACCTGATTCTGAAACCAGAAAAGGACAGAAGCAAAAGGAAAACTTAAGAAATCTATTTCTGGCCAGGCATAGTGGCTTACGCCTGTAATCCCAGCACTTTGGGAGGCCAAGGCGGGTGGATCACTTGCAGTCAGGTGTGTGATACCAGCCTGGCCAAATGGTGAAACCCTGTCTCTGCTAAAAATACAAAAATTAGCTAGCTGTCGTGGTGCATGCCTGTAGTCCCAGCTACTTGGGAGACTGAGTCAGGAGAATCGCTTGAACCCAGGAGGTGGAAGCTGCAGTGAGCTGAGATTGTGCCACTGCATTCCAGCCTGGGTGACAGCAAGATGAGAGAGAAGAAGGAAGGAAGGAAGGAAGGAAGGAAGGAAGGAAGGA
>NW_012114977.1:4716188-4744594 GCF_000951035.1 Colobus angolensis palliatus | reverse complement strand
AAAGAAAGAAAAAAGAAAGAAAAATAAAAAAGAAAAGGAAAGAAAGGAAGGGAGGGAGGAGGGGGAAGGGAGGAAGGGAGGAAGGAAAAAAATTAAATAAACCCAGGCATGCATGATAGGCTGAAGATAAAAGTATATCATGAACCAGGGACCAGGGTTACGAAGAGTCCAGTTCTGGGTGCCTGGCATCCAAATTAAAGCAAACACAGACGGATACCCAAACGCTTACGCTGCTTACTTAAGGGAAGAATTTTCAGGGAAAAGCATTCGTTTCTTTCTTTACCTGCATAATGTTAAGATATTATAATTACCTCAATATACCTACACAATGTCCCCCAGGGATCCACGATGCCTCTTCTTGTCCCTTTCAGGGGAAAACTAAGCCAGAGCGGTGGGCACCTCTTGTCCCTGCCCTTGCTGGAGTGCCTTCCAACCATCTTCCCTAGAACCTTAGACCCGTTCCACACCACGCCCAGATGCAAAGCCATGGTCTTCCAACTTTTTATCAAGAAATCCAGTGTCCCTGGCATTTTTGTGAGCAGGTGCCTTTTCTGGAAATGTTGGAATAATCCCAGGGAGCAAGCCTATAGCTTTGTGGCGTCCCAGAGCTCCAGCCCTCAGCTGCATCCTCCATGCCTGTGCCCCAAGTGTGACCCTCCCGCTGCAGGCAGCCCCTGGGGACTGTAACCTCAGCTCCCACTCACCACTCTGATGTACAGCAGCCCACCAGGTGGTTTGGCATTTCCCAACCATACCCCCTCCACTCAGAACTGTGGTGAATAAAATTGTCTCTGTAGCATAGTCTGTACAATGAGACAGTGGCACTGTTCTACATGCCTCATGGTTTTATGATGAGGATTGGGCGGACCTTGTGAAGAAGAAAAGCCCTCACGTATGATGATTTAACTGCCTGGTGTCCCCAGGAAGAAGTGAGCATAGACCTGAGGTCCCCCCACCTTTCCTAGGAAGATCTGAGTGAGTTTGCATCTTTCAGTGCCACACCATTAACAGCTGCCAACATTGTTTGTATAAAATAAAATAAAGTATATCTAGGCTGGGCAGAGTGGCTCACGCTTGTAAACCCAGCACTTTGGGAGGCTGAGGCAGGCAGAGCACATGAGGCCAGGAGTTCAAGACCAGCTTGGCCAACATAGTGAAACCCCACCTCTACTGAAAATACAAAAATTAGCCATGTGTGGGGGCTTGCACCTGTAATCCTAGCTACTCAGGAATCTGAGGCACGATAATCGTTTGAACCTGGGAGGCAGGGGTTGAAGTGAGCCGAGATCATGCTACTATCTCCAGCCTGGGTGACAGAGCAAGGTTCCATCTCAATAAATAAATAAATAAATAAATAAATAAATACAGTGTATCCATCTTGTTAAAAAAAAAAATGAAGCCAGGTGTGGTGGCTCACACCTGTAATCCCAGCACTTTGGGAGGCTGAGGCGGGCAGATCACAAGGTCAAGAGATAGAGATCATCCTGGACAACATGGTGAAACCCTGTCTCTACTAAAAATACAAAAATTAGCCGAGCGTGGTGGCAGGTGCCTGTAATCCCAGCTACTCGGAAGGCTGAGGCAGGAGAATCGCTTGAACCCAGGAGGAGGAGGTTTCAGTGAGCCGAGATCACGCCACTGCACTCCAGCCTGACAATACAGCGAGACTCCATCTCAAAAAAGAAAAAAAAAAAAGAAATGAAATGAAATGAAATACAGAGTCTTACGTAGTTGTACTGTCTTTGATCCTCTTGTAGATTTCCAGGAAAAAGAAATTTCCACTTTACCTGGGCAAGCTGGTGAGGTCCCATGATGCCACAAGACAGAGCAGAGCTCCTAAGGGCAGCGGATATCACTGGTCCCTGGATCCTTCTCCAGAGCTAATAATGGTGTGAGATTCTGTCCATAGGTGTCCTGGGAGACCAGCTGGTCTGTTGGCGGTTTCAAAATAGCCACAGAGAAAATAAACCCAACAACAGGACAAAGCATGATAGACAGTCGCAGCCCTGGGCTTTGTTCTGGATTTCATAGGCTCTTAGTATGACTGGGCTGGAGGAGACCTTCGATCTGTGCAACCTCCTTGGTCTACTGATGAGGAAATGGATGTGTGGGGCAGCAAGAAGGACACTGCGTCACCAAGGAATGTCTGGCCTAAACGAATCACTTCAGATGCCTGCAGCCGCACCGGAAATGGGGCCCTTTTGGTCTGTCCTTCACAGCTTCCCATTCCCCTTCTTCTGGCCAATTAGAGAACTGCATTTCCTAGCCATCATGACCGGCTTGGGGGTACTCAAGCAGGGCCGGCTCTAGTTGCCCCTGGGATCGACGGGGATGCTGAGGAGAGAGGTGCTCTTTCAGTTGGATTTGCTGGGCTGGGATCATGTTAAGTTGGAACTTCCAAGAGCTGTCTTCCCTAGACTCATGAAGAAGTTTTTTGCTGGAAGAGAAATGAAACCAACCCAGAGGGAAGCAGAGCTGATAAAATATTCATGCCCCTGAGGCTGTGCACCAGACAGCCCTGTCTAGCCACATCATCTGAGTCCCTGGATCCATGCTTAAGTCAGTCCACCCTGGGCCTTCCCCATTTCAGGAGTTCCTTTTGCACTCAGGGAGCTCACGTTGGTGAACTTATGATGCCCACTCGCAACTGAAAGCGATGATGACTACAGAGATCTCCCTGCAATGCGGTCCCGACACCAACTTCCCAGAGTTAGGCCACACTTCACAGGTGAAGGGCACAGTCTCTCTCAAGACTGCCCCCTCTTCAGACATCAGCTGCAGGCTCACAGGTTCCCAGGCCACCCACAAGGAGCTGATCAGAGAATTGGACATGATCTGATGAGTATTTTAAAAGAATTACTTGTCTGTGGTCTTGAAAATCAACTGTTGAGGCCAAGGTAGAGGCAACACAATCAGTTGGGGCCACTGCAATCATCCAAATGGGGGATGATGAGCCAGAAGGTGAGGAGTGGCTGAATTCTGGAGACCCTTTGAAGGCAGAGCCAACAGGATGTGTAACAGATCTGAGGGATTAAAAGTAAGAGAGTCAAACAGCAGGAAAAATGCCTTCCCCTTCAGGAGAAGTGGACTGGGGCAGGATAAGGAGCATAGATTTGGACGTCACACAGTGAAGCGTCTCTTGGACACACAGTGGTGAGGTTAAGCACACAGTTGGATACAGGAGTCTGGAGGTTTTTGGAGAGGCCCTGGTTGGAGACATGCATTGGGAATTGGTAGCGTTTAGGAGGCATTTAGAGCCAGTAACCTGGATAAGATCACCCAGCCCTGGGCCCTGGAGCCCTGGACATTAAGAAGTCATGGAGAGAAAAGCAAGGAATTCATTACCATTTTCAAAAGGAGAGTTTACCTTCAGGGCAGGGAGGCAATTTTGGGAAGGAGCATGTGGGTTGTGAGGATGTTTTTGGGGTGCCCGTAATATTCTAGTTCTTGAGCTGGTTGGTAATTGTGTGGATATTCGCTGGATATTAGTCCATGATGCTCATATTTATGACTTATGAACTTTTGTGTATGTAGGTTATATTTCATCATTTTAAAAGCTGAGAGAGACCAGGTGCAGTGGCTCACGCCTGTAATCCCAGCACTTTGGGAGGCCAATGCTGGTGGATCACCTGAGGTCAGGAGTTTGAGACCAGCCTGGCCAACACGGTAAAACCCCGTCTCTACTAAAAATACAAAATTAGCCCAGGCATAGTGGCACGTGCCTGTAATCCTAGCTACTCAGGAGGCTGAGGCAGGAGAATCGAGAATCACTTAAACCTGGGAGGCAGAGTTGCAGTGAGCCAAGATTGCACCATTGTACTCCAGCCTGGGCAACAAAAGCAAAACTTCATCTCAAAAAAAAAAAAAAAAAAAAAAGGCTGACAGAGAGAAAGAGAGAGGAAATGGAAGAATGACCAGAAATGATTTATGTTGAGGCACAGGAACCTGCATTTTTATTTTTTAATTTAATTTCGTATTTTTAAAAATGGCTTGGGGATCCTTTAAGGGAAAACAAATCCAATTACCAACATGGAAGGTGTGTGGAAGAAAGGGAAACCGTGTTCAAAGACTGATGCTGTATTGGATTAAGGATCCTAGCAACAAAGGGCTGGTCTCCTAGCAACAAAGGAAGGTTGAGGATGGGCCTCTGACTAGACTCAGTGCTGACTGCTGATTCTCCTTGGGTTGCTCCTCTCTTAGTAATCACACGTAATAATGATGGAACAATTTTCTCTTGTTAGAGAACATTCACATTTAATTTATTTGGCTTCCTTAACAGCTTTGTGAGATGTGTAGGGGATCTAAAATTATATCTCAATCTACAAAAAAGAACATCAAGATTCAGGGAAAATAGGACAATGCCATTTCTACAGCAAGGAGGAGGCTTTGTTATCTAAGTCAATGCCCCATTTCCTGAGGGGAAATCTAAGACTGGAATCCAAGTTGTCTGATGTCCCTGGAGTTCTCCCCAATGATAAGGCCTGGTCAGTCTGGAAGAAGTGACTCCAGCTGCTCCTGACATATCACCAGCTCTAAAAAATGAGACTCAAAGGGCAAATAAGGTCTTAGTTTTATTTTAAAAATAGTTTGACCCAGTGGACCCCCTGAAAGGGTCTTGGTAACTCCCAGTGGTCCCCAACCACACTTTGAGAACAACCACTGGCCCAGAGCAGGGAGGTAAACTGTGGAGGGGGTGAACAGAGAAGCAAAGTCCCCAGTGTCCCAGTGTTGGCCACAGCCAGCTGTGGCTGGCAGGCTGGGAAGGGAACACCACTCATGTGTTTGTCTCAGTCAGCTCAGTTGCTATGACAAAACACCAGACTGGGTGGCGTCAACAACAGACATTTCTCATGGTTCTGGAGGCTGGGAAGTTCAAGGTCAAGATGCTGGCCAATTTAGTTCCTGGTTCATATGCCCATCTTTTCACCGGATCTTTCCTGGCAAAGAGAAAGAGTGATTCCTCTCTCTGCCTCTTCATAGAAAGCCACTAATAAAATCCCGAGAGCCCTTCCTCATGACCTCATCTAACCCTAATTACCTCCCCAAGGCCTCATGTTCAAATAACATCACACTGGGAGTTACTGCTTTAATGTGAATTTTGGAGGGACATAATTCAGTCCAGAGACGTGCTCATCGTGTTTTGGTGCTAATGCTATTGAGGTTAGGGGGCTATTTTTCCTGAACCATGGCTTCCTCTGAACCATGGCTTCCTCTGAACATCTCATCCTCTGCCCACCGTGGGTACCTCCTGGAGGTGCAGGGGGCTGGCGGGCAGAGCAGAATTTGCACCTTTCCCACCTCTCCTGTGGTGCAGACCTGGGTCTGGGCTCATAGGAGGCTCATAAATCCAGTGACTGGAACAGAGCAGTCAGGCTATGTCCTCAGCCAACCCTGAGCGCCCTAAGCAGGCACCTCATATGCTTTCTGGGAGACCAGTGAGGCGGTGCTGGGCTGCAGCCCGGAGCGTGGGCCTTGCCAAGCACCAGCCCATCTCTCTGCAGAAAAGCTCCCATTTTTGTCTGGTGCTCCCCCTTCCCTGTTTCAGCTGCATCTTTGAGACAAGGTGGTCAGAGCTGGCAGAAATCAGGTGTCTGGGAATGAGACTTGAATCAGCATTTTTTCCCCTCTGCATGACTGTGCTAAGTGAAAGTCTCCCTCTTCTCCCAGCAGGAGACTCTCCATGTGGAGGCGGCAAAAGGGAAGTTAGGGGAAGCAGCAAAATGAGAATATTGGCCCAGCTTGTCTTCAGAATCTGCCACTCCATGTTCCGAGCATAGTTCAAATTGCCAGGGTCTGTCCACTGTAGCCCTACCCTACCCGCTCTATTCCCAGATGTCCTGGGGCTCCTGCAGGAGGAGGGATTAAGCTGGCCTCCCTGGTCCGTGACTCTCTCATGTCACCCAGTTCCTACTCCAGTCTGGAATGCTTTGCTCTTCTTTCCAAGTCATTCCTCCTCTCACCTCAATTTCCTCCTCCTGCACATGGGTGTCCCCTCCAGACTCCATGCAGCCCCCACTGCCATCTCCAATCCCTCAGATCTCTGCTTGCTGCAGGATGCCAGGCATTTGCAATGCATCTCACATTGCTTTTTCTTGTTATTGAATATGAGATCCTCTCTCTCAAATCAGAATATAAGAAACCCCTTGAAGACTACATCAAGTGTTATTCATTCCTAGTACCCTCCCTTCCTTCCGAATGTTGTCCTTCTCTCTCCTCCTCCCACTCCATTAAACACACACACACACACACTCCCACAGACAGGAAGGTATGATGGCATTCTAGATGCTTGGTGGAAAACGATTTGGAGAATGGAAAGACAAGCCATGAACTGGGAGAAAATTTTGCAAAACACATATCTGAGAAAAGACTTGAGTCCAAAATATACAAAGAACTCTTAAAAGTCAACACCTGGTTTTTTAAAATGAACAAAAATACAAAAAATAGCCGGGCGTGGTGGTGGGCACCTGTAATCCCAGCTACTCAGGAGGCCAAGGCAGAAAATCGCTTGAACCTGGGAGGCAGAGGTTGCAGTGAGCGACGCTCACACCACTGCACTCCAGCCTGGGTGACAGAGGGAGACTGCATCTCAAAAAAAAAAAAAAGAGGGGGGCAAAAGATCTAAGCAGATACCTCACCAAAGATGTAGATGGCAAACACAGACATGAAAAGATTCTCCACACCATATGTTATCAGAATTGCAAATTAAAACAACGAGACACCACTAGGCATCTGTTAGAATGGCTAATTCTAATAGATGGCTAAAATCCAGAACCCTGACAGCATCAAATGCTGGCAAAGATGTAGAGTAACAGCAACTCTCATTCACTGCTGGTCAGAATGCAAAATGGTACAGTCATTTCTGAAGACAGTTTGGCAGTTTCTTTTTCTTTTTCTTTTTCTTTTTCTTTTTCTTTTTTTTTTTCTTTTGATATGGAGTCTGGCTCTGTCGCCCAGGCTGGAGTGTAGTGGTGTGATCTCGGCTCACTGCAAGCTCTGCCTCCCAGGTTCATGCCATTCTCCTGCCTCAGCCTCCCGAGTAGCTGGGACTACAGGCACCTGCCACCACGCCTGGCTACTTTTTGTATTTTTAGTAGAGACGGGGTTTCACCATGTTAGCCAGGATTGTCTCGATCTCCTGACCTCGTGATCCGCCCACCTCGGCCTCCCAAAGTGCTGGGATTACAGGCGTGAGCCACCGCGCTGGGCTAGTTTGACAAAATTAGACATACTTTTACAATAAGATCCAGCAACTGTTGTTTGTACTCTTTGATATGTGTCCACAGGAGTTAAAAGCTTAAGTCCACACAAAAACTTATACATGAATATTTATAATAGCTTCATTCGTAATAGCTCAAACTCAGAAACAACCAAGATGTCTTTTAACAGGTGAATGGATGAATAAACTGTGGTACATCCCAACAATGGAATATTATTCAGCAATTTGAAAAATGAGGTATCGGCTGGGCACAGTGGCTTATGCCTGTAATCTGAGGTGGATGGATCATTTGAGGTCAGGAGTTCAAGACCAGTGTGGCCAACATGGTGAAACCCTGCTTCTACTAAAAATACAAAAATCAGCAGGGCATGGGGGTGAGTGCCTGTTATCCTAGTACTCGTGAGGCTGAGGTAGGAGAATTACTTGAACCCAGGAGGCAGAGGTTGCAGTGAGCCGAGATCGTGCTACTGCTCTTGAGACTCTGTCTCAAAAAAAAAAAAAGAAAGAAAAAGAAAAGCAAAATGAGCTATCAGCCCATGAGCAGGCATGGGATCTTAAATGTATGTTACTAAGTGAGACTGGTTGCAGTGCCTCACTCCTGTAATTGCAGCACGTCGGAAGGCTGAGGTGGGAGGATCACTTAAGGCCAGGAGTTTGGAACCAGCCTGGGCAATATAGTGAGACTCCGGCTCTAAAAATAAATAAATAAATAAATAAATAAGTATGTATATTATTAAGTGAAAGAGACCCCTCTTGGAAAGTCTACATACTGTATGACTCCAACTATGGGACACTCTGGAGTTGGCAAAACTATGGAGACAGTGAAGAGATCTGTGGTTGCCAGGGGTTATGGGGAAGGGAGGGGTAAAAAGGTGGAACACAGGGAATTTTTAAGGCAGTGAAATCATTCTTCAAGATGCTGCAATGATGCATGATGCATGATGCATGATGCTGCAAATAAAAATTTCACAAATTTTCATTTGTCAAAATCCATCGAATATACAACACAAAGAATGAGCCCTAATGTAAAGTGCGGACTTCAGTTAATAATCATGTGTCCATATGGGCTCATCAGTTGTGATAAATGTACCACTGAAATGCAAGATGAAAATAGTAGGGGAAACTCACTGGGTATGGGGGGCATATGGGAGCTCTCTAAATTTTCTGTTTATATTTTTCTGTAAATCTGAAACTGGTCTTAAAATTTTTAAAGAATCATAACTAGAAAAAAGCTGTCAATTTGAAGCGAGTCTGTGTCTAACAAGTCACGTCCATGTAAATGTTTAAAACTGAGTGGCACTTGCTGTCTGCCAGGCATTGGGCTCTGAGCACTTCACATGCATACATTCATTTCAGCCTTGCAAGTATCCTATGAGGTCCCTGCCTATTTTACAGGTGAGAAAACTGAGGCCCAGTGAGGTTAAATAACTTGATCAGTTATGGTTAGTAAGTGCTGGAGCTGGGATTCAAACCCAGGCAGTATTGCTCCAGCTACTGTGCTCTATTACCCCTCATTACTCTTCCCCAAACTTTTTATTTTATTTTATTTCATTTATTTATTTAGAGATGGGATCTTGCTGTGTTGCCCTGGCTGGAGTGCAATGACATCATCATAGTTCACTGCAGTCTTGACCTCCTGAGATCAAGCTATCCTGCCATCTCAGCCTCCCAAAGTGCTGGGATTACAGGCATGAGCCTTCAAGCCTGGCCCAAACTTTTCATTTTGAAAAAGGATAGAAGAGGGGCACCCAAGGGACTAATTTTTAAAATCAACTTTATTATGGAGGAATTTACCTAAAGTCACCCATTTTAAGTGTTCAGTTTCATAAGTTTGAGACAAACACCTATGCTAATATAAACACCACCACAACCAAGGAATAGGCCATTTCCATCACCACAGAAAGCTCCCTCATGCTCCTTCCCAGGCCACTCCTACCCCACCTCCAGCCTCAGGCCGCCAGTGATCTGCTTTCAGTCCCTGCCATTTAGTTTTGACTTTTCTAGAGTTTTCTTTCTTTTCTTTTTTTCCTTTGAGAGGGAGTCTCACTCTGTCATCCAGGCTGGAGTGCAGGGGCTGGATCTCAGTTCATCGAAAGCCTCCCGAGTAGCTGGGACTACAGGCGCCCGCCACCTCGCCTGGCTAGTTTTCTGTATTTTTTAGTAGAGACGGGGTTTCACCATGTTAGCCAGGATGCCAGGATGGTCTCGATCTCCTGACCTCGTGATCCACCCATCTCGGCCTCCCAAAGTGCTGGGATTACAGGCTTGAGCCACCGCACTCGGCCAACTTTTCTAGAGTTTTCTAGAGTTATGAGTGGATCATGCAGTATGTCACCCTTTTGTGGCTGGCTTTTTTGTGCGTGTCGGAGCTGGGGTAGGCATCCTGATATGTTTGAAATTCCACCATACTGCTTGCTGTGGTTTGAATGTGTATGCCAGAGTTTATGTGTTGGGAACTTAACCCCCAATGCATCAGAGTTGGGAGTTGGGGTCTAATAAGAGGGGACTAGGTCACGACAGCTCTGCCCTCATGAATGAATTAATGTTATTTCAAGAGTGGGCTTTTTATAAAGGGGACTCTGGCCCCCTCTTGCTCTCTTGTTTGCTCTCCCTTCCTAGTGCCATGCCCTTGGACTTCCCAGCCTCCAGAACCTGGAGTCAAATATATTTCTGTTCATTTTAAATTATCAAGTCTGTGGTATTCTGTTATAGCAACAGAAAATGGACTAAAACACTGTTGCATGTATTGGTAGTTCACTCAAAGGAACTAATTTCTGATTGCCAGATTTCAGATATGGTAATCCCCAGGAGAGGAAAGCACATTTTTTATTACTATTGTTATGAATAGGACCTTCCCAGGCTGCTTGAGTTGTTCTGATCCTGGTCCCACTTCAAAGCACTGAGTGATGTCACGCTGAACTGGGCCCCAAATGGGCTCCAAGCACAAGAACTTGTTGGAGGGACTGAGTCACTCCCAGCCCAAGCGAGTGATGGAAAGGGCAGGTTAGTTGTGGAACCTGGTCTCATGGAAGGCTTCTCCCTCCTAGACCAAATTTCCTTCTTTGCTGAACACAGAGGACTGCCCTGCATGGCTTTCTTCATTAGAGAAAGCTATGAGAAGCTTTGAGCTCCTCCAAGTAAACTGTTTCGTACTCTCAAACAGGCTGTTAATGATGATGATTAATAATAAATTAAGCAAAAGAAGGCCCAGTGCGGTGGTGGCTCATGCCTGTAATCCCAGAACTTTGGGAGGCCGAGGCAGGTGGATCACTTGAGGTCAGGAGTTCGAGACCAGCCTGACCAACACAGTGAAACCTTATGTCTACTAAAAATACAAAAATAAATAAATAATTAGCCAGGCTTAGTGGCACACGCCTGTAATCCCAGCTACTCAGGAAGCTGAGGCAGGAGAATCGCTTGAACCCAGGAGGTGGAGGTTGCAGTGAGTCGAGATTGTGCCACTGCACTCCAGCCTGGGCAACAAGACTGAAACTCCGTCTCAAAAAGTATATATGATGATGATAATAATAATAATAATAATAATAATAATAATAATAAATTAAGCGAAAGGAAAGGAAAGGGGTGAAGTTAGCATGTTGTGGTTGACAGAATACTTTTACATCCTAGAAAATAGATTAAATGAAATTACACTCTTCAATGTAAAAACGTTGTGTTTCCTAGGAAAAAGGCAGATATGTCCTAACCGCTCCTGACTGCACACATATGCAATTTACAATTGTGCTTTCTGAGTAGATTTGGAGCTCTCCTGGGGCTTAGGTGACCTGGGTCTGGGTCTGGTCTCAGCACTCCTGCTAAACCCTCCTAGGGAAGGTGCTCGGGTTGACAGCTCTCTGGTCCTCGGGTTCCACGTCTGTAAACAAGATGCTTGGAGCACAAGTTCTCAAGTTACCTGGCGGCTCTTTATATTTTAACCCTTTAAATCTTCAGATTTTTAGGGTTTTAACCTCATTGGTATAGCTTGGCTCTGAAGAGAGCAAGCGCACATTGCTGTGTGACAGACAGACCACTGAGGGGCGCTGCTTCCTCAGAGGAGGCAGGAGTTCGCCTCCTCCTCCCCATTCTCTCCTCTGAAGAAATGTCCACACTCGTCAAAAGTGGTTGTGATAAAATGTTCAGGTTTGGAATGATGAGAAACACGGAAGCCAAATCATAGGACCTGATAGATATCTGGCCAACATAGGAACAGTGGAATATGTGATCTTTGTGACCATCCCTTCCTCAAGGCCAGATCAAACACCAACCCCTTGGCATACACTGATGTGAATTGCTTAATGATAGGAGGAAATACATTCTGAAAAATTTGTCATTAGGCGATTTTGTCTTTGTGCAAACATCACAGAGTGTACTTACGCAACCCTAGGTGGTATAGCTTACTACACTCCTAGGGTATATGGGATAGCCAATTGCTCCTATGCTACAGAGTTGTACAGCATATTCAGACTGTTCTGAATACCGCAGGCATTTGTAACACAGTGGTAAGTATTTGCGTATCTAAACATATCTAAACATAGAAAAGATACAGTTAAAAAAAAAAAAGATAAGGCCGGGCGCGGTGGTTCACGCCTGTAATCCCAGCACTTTGGGAGGCCCAGGCAGGCAGATCACGAGGTCCGGGATCGAGACCATCCTGGCCAATAAGGTGAAACTTCGTCTCTACTAAAAATACTAAAAATTAGTCAGGCATGGTGGCGGGCGCCTGTGGTCCCAGCTACTTGGGAGGCTGAGGCAGGAGAATGGCGTGAACCCGGGAGGCAGAGCTTGCAGTGAGCTGAGATCGCGTCACTGCACTCCAACCTGGGCAACAGAGCGAGACTCTGTCTCAAAATAAAGATAGACCGGTTTAGGGAGGGCATTTACCATGAAGGAAGCTTGCAGGACTGGAAGCTGCTTTGGCTGAGTCAGGCAGTGCGTGGTGAGTGAACGTACACTGTACACTACTGTGGGCTTTATAAACACCGCACACTTAGGCTACAAACTACACTCAATGTATACATAAGATTTCTTTTTTCAACAATAAATTAGCCTGAGCTTACTGTAACTCTTTTACTTTATAAATGACTTTTAAAACATTTTTTGACTCTTGTTAATAACGCTTAGCTTAAAACACACTTGGTACAGCTGTACCAAATTGTTTTCTCGTATTCTGTAAGCTTTTTTCTATTTTTGAAATTATTTATTTTTGTCTATGTTGTAAACTTCTTTGTTAAAAACTAAGACACAAACGTGCATATTAGCCTAGGCCCACACGGGGTCATGATCATCAATGTCAGTCCTCCACCTCCACATCGTGGCCCACTGGAAAGGTCTTTGGGGCATTAACAGACATGGAACTGTCATCTCCTAGGATAACAATGCCTTCTTCTGGGTACTTCTTGAAGGACCTGACTGAGGATGTTTTACAGTTAGGCTTTTTTTTTTTTTTTTTTTGAGATGGAATCTCGCTTTGTTGCCCAGGCTGGAGTGCAGTGGTGTGATCTCGGCTCACTACAACCTCCACCTCCTGGGTTCAAGTGATTCTGCTACCTCAGCCTCCCGAGTAACTGGGATTACAGGCACCCGCCACCATGCCCAGGCTAATTTTTATATATTTTTTTAGTAGAGACAGGGTTTCACCATGTTGGTCAGTCTGGTCTCAAACTCCCCACCACAGGTCATCTGCCCACCTTGGCCTCCCAAAGTGCTGGGATAACAGGCATGAGCCACTGCACCCAGACAGTTTTTTTTTGAATAAGTAAAAGTGCACCCTAAAATAACAATTAAAAGTATAGTATAGTAAATATATAAGCCAGCACCACAGTGATTTATTATCATTATCAATTATTATGTACTGTACATAGTGATATGTGCTAGACTGTCATATGACTGGCAGCTTGTAGACTGTTTACACCAGCATCACTACAAACACATGAATAATTTCTTGCACTACAATGTCACAACAGCTATGGCGTCAATAGGAGAGAGAAATTTTTCAGCTCTATTGTAACATTATGAGACCACCAAGCGATACGGGACAGTCGTCATACACCTGGACCATCTCGACTGAAATGTCATTATGCGGCTCGTGACTATATTTCCAAATCACTTTCCCATACGGCTGGATCAGTGTTTGTTTGATTGGTTGGTTGACTGGTTTCCCCATTTAATTTAACAAATAGACCACAGGGAGCCTCTTCTTCAGTTCTATAAATTTAACTACTCATTTCTGCATTTTTATTCATCTAAGTAACCATTACTAATACCTACTAAAATCACTCGACTTTCCCACTTCATCAGACGGGCCTTCCCTAGCCACCCCCACTGGACCAGTGGGGTGAGCCTCCTTCACCTTCTGTCCTCCTCACCAGCTTTAGTTTTCTCTGTAGCACTCCGTCACCACCCGACTCCCACGTTTCCTCATTTCTGTGTCTTTGTGTCTTGTCAGTCTCCTACTCTGGCATATAAGCAGCATGAAGACACAGACCAGCTACAGCATTCGCTGGGCCTCCCTGGAGCCTCAGCCTGTGCCTACTGGGATATGCTATGCTTCTTTCAATCTAAGTCGGCCCAGACTGGTAGGAGAGTGATTTGGTAAGAGATTGCAAAAGCCAAGGGGAAAAAAAAGAACAAATAGCCTCTAGCCTTTGACTCAGTATTCACATTCTGGGAATGGATCCTAATGCAGTAATGACCCCTGGGGATGGGGTGGGCAGGAGGTGTTGCCTTCCCTCTCCCTGTGTGGGGTCTGAAGCCCTGAGGGACAAGGAGTCACTGTACCCTCCTCAAAGATACCCTCCTCACAACGCAACATTTATTGTACAAGTACCATACCAGGGACTGTTCTGAGCCCATTCAGTCCTTTTACTCCTGTGGAGCTGTTTTTTTCTTTTTTTTTTTTTTTTTTAACGGGTATCACTTTGTCACCCAGACCGGAGTGCAGTGGCGTGATCTCAGCTCAAATGCAGCCTTGACTTCCTGGGCTCAAGCGATCCTCCTGCCCCAGCCCCCCAAGTAGCTAGGACTACAAGCCCGCACCACCATGCCTAGCTAATTTTTATATTTTTTGTAGAGACAGGGTTTTGCCATGTTGCCCAGGCTGGTCTCAAATTCCTGGACTCAAGCAACCCGCCCACCTTGGCCTCCCACAGTGCTGAGATTACAAGCACAAGCCATCCCACCCAACCTCTTAGGAGCATTTTGAGTGAGGCGCTTCTTACAGATGAAGCATGTAAAGGAAAAGGGAGTTCACATGAGTGAACTCCATCAATGGAGCCAAGATTTGAACCCCTGACTGCACAAGCATGCCCTGAACTCATTGCACGTCTCTGCCTCTGCAGCAGTGCGGGACCTGAGTGGTGGAGGTGGCAGGGTGGGAGGTGTATCCAGACTTACAGACATAAGGCCTACCGCCATCATTTTGTTTCATCTGGGACAAGGGTCTACTGCTGTCCTGAAGTAGTCTCCTAGGTCTTCATTTCAGCTCAACAAAAGTGCATCAATAAACCACCCAGTGCAAGCTTCAAATACTTTACTCATTTTCTCTCGGAAGTGAGGACATGGTGAGGCAGAGATGGACTTACTGAGGCCCCCAGTGTGGGCCACTAATAATCGCTGGAGGAGTCAAGCTCCTTTTAGTTCTCCCAGCTCGGTCATTCACCGGCTCCGTGACACTGGGAAAATCACTTCTCTGGGCTTTTTCATCTGTAACAATTAGCAGAAACCATACTGTACCCAATCAATAAAATATTCCTTTCAAAGGATAATTGTCATGGTGTAATTTACACTAGCAAAAAGCTGTAAACAACTGAATATCCAATAATGGAGAAATGACTCCATTGCACAATAATTTCAGACCAGAACTGTCTAAAACCATTAAAAATTACATTGAAAAATGAACACAAAATGATAAGGAAAAAAAAAATCAGAGGCCAGGTGCAGTGGCTCACGTCCGTAACCCCAGCACTTTGGGAGGTAGAGGTGGGTGGACCACTTGAAACCAGGAGTTCAAGGCCAGCCCGGCCAGCATGGTGAAACCCCGTCTTTACTAAAAATACAAAAATTAGCCACGCATAGTAGTGCACGCCTGTAATCCCAGCTACTCGGGAGGCTGAGACAGACAAGAATCGCCTGAACCTGGGAGGCGGAGGTTGCAGTGAGCCAAGATTGCGCCACTGAACTCCAGCTTGGGAGTCAGAGCTAGACTCTGTCTCCAAAAATAAAAATAAAAAAAATCAGGCATAACTACAATTTGGTTGAACAAATATTCTGAAGGAAATACCCAAACAGTAGGGTATTTATGGGTGCTAAGACACCAGAGTGACAATTTCTTCCTTATATTTTTACGTATTTTCTGAATATTTCAAAAGAAGGTTGCTTTTCTTTGTAACAGACAAAGATTATTTACAAAGTTGGTCTCCTTTCATTTTCTACCTTATTGGTGAATGCTTTAGCAGGAGGGCGTAGGACTAGAAGTGGAAGGATGGGAGATGGGGAAAGCGGAAAGCTCAGTTTCACTAGCATTTATCGAGCATCTAGTATATCCAGGCACTGTGTAGGGTCTGACAGCTGAGTGAAAGCTCAATAACCAGGCATTACTGTATAGAGAAGATAAGGGAATGTCCTGTTCAAAGGCCCTGGGGTGTGAAATAGAAGGCTTATAGGAGCACAGAAAGTAAGGCCCACTGGGAGAGGTGAGATGGGGTTGGGAGATGGGCAGGCTGGAAATGCTCCAGGGGCCCTGTCAGCTTAATCAAGGGATTCAGATTACATTTTGAGGACCCTGGAGCCACGGAGGATTTTTTTTTTTAATTTTAATTTTTATTTTTTTGAGATGGAGTCTTGCTCACCGCCCAGGCTAGAGTGCCGTGGCAGGATCTTGGCTCACTGCAAGCTCCGCCTCACGGGTTCACGCCATTCTCCTGTCTCAGCCTCCCGAGTAGCTGGGACTACAGGCTGAAATTTTATTTGGTGTATTAAGTTCTATACAATTTTATCACCTGTGTAGTTTTCTGTATCTCAAGATACTGAACAATTCCACCACCACAAAGATCCCTCCCCCTGCCTTTGATAACTACACCCCCTTCCTCTGACTCTTTCTTTCCCTCTACTGCCCACCAGAGCCAGGGACTAATCAGTGGGGAGGGTAAGGAGGAGGCAACGGGAGAGCCTGGGAGAGCTCACAGGGGTCAAGGTTTGGGGCCTGCCTGGTTAGCTATGGCCATGGGAATGTCCAGGTGAAAGTCCTTCTGGGGCCAATGGATTTAAATATCCATGGCTTAGGAGAGAAGCCCGGGCTGGAGGTGAGATTTGGGAAGAGTTTATCTAGTCAGGGGGTGGAGTAAGAGAGGACTGAGAAAGGAGCTGCCTTTCAGGTGACAGTCCACTTCGGCACAGGGGTCCCTTGTTTTGCAGCTAGCTGCCTCCTTGGGCCTGGCAAAGCCCTGGTGTTGCTTAAGGAGCCCTCTCTGTGCAGAGGGCTCTCCCAGCATGCCCATCCCCCACCCAGGAGCCTCAGAGCCAGGCACAGGAGGTCCTTCTGCACAATGGCCACCCGTTAGCTGTGTCCTGTTCAGTCCCCAAGCACAGGACTTGTTAATCCCAGCCCTGCCATTCCAGGAAGGACTCCAGAGGTCACGGAATCCAAAGCGTTGAATTTACAAAGAAGAAAACTAGTCCTCGGAGGAGAGGCTTGGCCAAGGCCATAGATGTGATTTGCTGGCCCAAAGGGGGCTGTTTATTTACTTCTTCAGGATCGGTTTTCCCCCTACAGGAAAAGGGAGGTGAAACCCAGGCGAGATGGATGCAAGTTTCTCAACACTTTCATTCGGCAGCTTTAATTGAGCGTGTACTATGTGCCAGGGAGGGCCAGGGTTTTCGGGATAGGAGGTGGACAAGGCATGGGCCCTAAGGCTGCTGGATAAGGGCATCGAAGGGTTAAATTCTGGGAGCGCTGCGTGGGGGAAGGCGTAGAGGAATCTCCCGAGGAAAGGCCCCCTTCCAGGCTTCTCAGGCTCCGGAAACCCGGGCGCGAGGAGCCTGGGAAGGGCTGCCCCGCAGGCCTTGGCCTCCCCCGCGGAGCTCCCTCTGGCGCTGGGAGGGGCCGCTCTCGAATTACAACAAAAGAGGCTGGAGGCCGGGCCTGCAGCGGCGGCCGCCTTCGGGGAAGGGGGTGGGTCCGGGGAGGGGTTTGCCCTCCTCCTCTGGTTAAAAGTAAGGGGGAAAAGAGTAAACGTGCGACTCCTGCGCGCGGCTACCTGTAGTTGGTGCTTGCTTTCTCCAGCCGTCGGAGACCTCAGCCGCCTCCTCTGCTGGGGAAAGGGGCTCCGTGGCGGCTGAAGCAGAGGGAGACCACCGTGGAGAGCGCGGTCCCAGCCCGGCCACTGCGGATCCCTGAAACCAAGTAAGAGCGCTTCCCGCGCCACCCCCTCCCCGAAGCGGTTCGCGAGAAAGCGGGAGCGTCCCTGTGGGGTCTCCAGGCTTCGCCCTGCGCGGGGCTGCCTCTCGAAAGTGCCTGGCGGTTCCCGAAGACTTCTTGCGGGGAGCAATGAGAGGACGTGCAGGCTAAAGGGTCCTTCTGCGGCCCTGGGCGGCCCCGCCCAGTCCCACCTCGTCTGGGCCGGGCGCGGCGCGGCTGCTGGCGCGCCCGGGAAGTGAGGCGCTGGATCCCTTGATCGTCCCGAGCGCCCGTAGTCAGGCGGGACACAGCCAGTCGAGTCTCGGTGCGTGTTGGGCGTCTTGGAGAGTGCAGCGTGGCTCCAGGGACAGCGTCTTCCGAGTTCTGGCTTTGAGGAGTTGGGCACGCGGGGCGACGGGGCGTGGGACAGTGGGTGCCCTCGGGGCTGTGGTTTTGGGGATGTAGAGCGTGCTGGGCTGGGACGGAGTAGGGGCGGGAACACGGGGGCTGCGCCCGGGAGCTGTAGCGCCCACTGCCTGAACCCAGTTCAACCCCCAGCCTGCCCGAAAGGCTGTTGGGAGCGCGGGAGCGCCTTGAGTCCCGCGGGAGCAGAGGCGCGCTCGGCACGCCAGGTATGCACTCCCAAGTCTCCCTGGCTCTCCGGGGACCAGGGACCCTTTCCCGCCTCATACTGAGAAGCCCTGGAGTTGGAAAGAACCGGCACGAGCGAACCCATTGCGCCGTTGGTCCCGCGGTCCCCAGTGCCTACAACTTTTACGCAGGAGCTTTGCCCACCGCGCCCCTTATCACCAACCCAGATCTGGAAGCCTTCCAGGTATAGCTGCCTGACTGAAGTGTCCCAGGAATCAGCGCTGGAATAGAGATGATTGGGAGAAACAAGCGAGGTTCCCTCCTCTCCGTGCCCGGGCTAAGACCATCAAAAAACTGCAGGAGTGCGGGGCGGAGCTAGGGTGAGAGGAAGAGAACACCGCAGAACTCGGCGAGGGAGGGGGCTGAACTACCCAATATGGTTAGGAAACTCCAAGCCCTGATGAGGGGAGAGATGTGCATGACAGAAACATGCTCCAAATTAGTTTCGTCCCTAAGATCTTGAAACTGCGGAGATCTCAAAACCAGTACTTTTTTTTTTTTTTTTCTCCCAGAGGAAGAAAAACGATGAGACTCAGGGCCATTGGTTAGTCAGTCTGGGGACTGAAACCGTACCTCTTACTCCAGGTCCCTCCCCTACACCACGGCTAGCCTGTCTGTCCTGGAACCCCAAAACACCATTTGTCATCTTTGGTGGAATGAATTAGTTATTGATGGTGTATCGTGTACTTAATGGTCAGGGGTGGGGTTTAGGATGGAAGAGGAAGAGTTCATTTCCCTGGGCAGCTCCCAGGTAAGTGACTGACTCACTGCATCCTAACTTGACTACATTTTTAATCTCTCTCCTCACCTTTGTCCCATTCCTCTTCCTGGTCCCTAACATCTGCCCTGGAATGGCCATCAGACCCATGATAAAATGCATGCCGCCTCATGGGCCCCGGTGGCTACCAGTGCTCTCCCCAAGAAAATTGAGTCACTAATCTGTGTGTGTGTGTGTGTATATGTGTGTATGTGTGCACGGGCACGTTTGTGTATGCATGTGTGCACGTGTATGTGTGCGCACATGTATGTGTGCACGTGTGTGCCCACACGTGTGTTTGTGTATATATGTGCACCGGTGTGTGTTTATGTGCACACATGGGTGTATATGTGTGTGCAGGTGTGTGTATGTGTGTGCATGTATGTGTGTGCTTATGTGTTCCTGTGTGCACACTTGTATGTGTATTTGTGTGTGTGCATGTTTGCATGTGTGTGTGCATATGTATTCCTGTGTGCATGTTTGCATGTTTATGTGTGTGCATATGCATTCCTGTGTGCATGTGTGTGCACACCTGTATGTGTGTGTATGTGTATTGGTGTTTGTGTGCATGTTTGCATATGTATGAGTTTGCATGCGTGTGTGCACTTGTGTGTGTATGAGTGCATATGTGTGCGTGTGTGTATGTATATGTGTGTTTGTGCATGCACGTGCATTTGCTTCCCTGTAAGTTTGTGTTAGAAAGTGACTTAGTCTAAGGTCACTTAGGCATTGAGTGGCAAAATTGAGTATGAAACTCAGGTCTGAAAACGAAACATGTACTTGACATCACACATTGGCTGACATTTTAAGCATCACAGATAGGAGATTCTGCAAAGATGCTTCTATTTATTTTCTTTCCAACGGGGCTCCTTGCCTGGCCTCTCCTGGTCTCTTCCCAAGTCCTTGTCCTTTGACCTCTAGATGGCCAGTGTGGAAGGGCTTTGAGAAGGAAACAGATTTTCTGTGCTCTGGACATGACCATCAGCGAAGGTGTTGAGTCCCAGAAAACACTACATGGTTTACTTTTTATTCGAAAAAAATTTCAAGTATGCAGAAAGGTAGAGAGAAGGGTGTAATGATGCCTCATAAGCTTCTCACTGAGTTTCAACAGTTATTTTGCCACATGTACATCATCTGTCCCTTTCTCTGTCATTGAAGTAGTTTAAAACAAATCCCATACATCATGTCATTTCATTGCTATGTATTTCAGTGTGATTTCTAAAGATATTAAATAACTATGATGTTATCTTTAGACCTAAGAAAACTAAAAAAAAACATATTTGGTATCATCTAATGCCAAATAGCAGTCTACATTTAAACATTTCCCAATTTTCCCCAAAATGTCTTTTTTTTATAGTCGATCTGAGTTCTGTTGATTTGTGTAACTTATTACATTCCTATTGTATGTTATTCCTTTCAAACCACTTTTCTGTCCACGATGTCATTTGATTCTCACAAGGTCCCACTAAAGAGTTAGGTGGGTATTTTCAAATTCATTTCTTAGCTGAGGAAATGGGTAAACAGATAAGCTGTCCAGAGGGCACAGCTGGTGACCCAGGGAGCCAGGGTCTAACCCAGCCTCCTCATGGCTGGGCTTTGGTGGTTCTGGTTCTCCATGTTACTCATGGACTCTCAGCTGCTCTCTGAAGAGTTCTTCTTGGCTCAGGCTTCATCCTGGGCTTATCACTTCCTATACACCTGCTGTCAGAAATCCCTGTGTAAATATTTAGTAATTGGACATTTGGTGCTTGAGATAAATGAACTGCAAAGTCAGGAAGCCAGGGTTTGTTTCCTAGCTCATTGCAAAACTGTAAGAGCTCAGAGCTGCCCTCTCTGAACTGGAGAACAGTACACTTCCTCATTATTTGACTCCAAGGTATAAAAATAGGATGAGTGAAATGACTGTTGCTGGGATTCCTGGATGAAACACAGGCCCCAGAAAGAAATCTGGTAGAGGACAATCTCCCTTCTTTAGCATCACCTGAGTACTCTGACAGCTGGTACCTTCATGCTGAAGCCCTCAAATCCTATGACAGAGAAGTGGGGGTATATAGGCTTCCCATTGAAATCATTAGTTTATGCACAACTTTATTCTGCATTTGACCAATGAAGATACGTAACACCTGATATGGCTTGGCTGTGTCCCCACCCAAATCTCATCTTGAACTGTAGCTGCCATAATTCCCATGTGTTGTAGGAAGGACCCGATGAAAGGTAGTTGAAACATGGGGATAGATCTTTCCCCAGTTGTTCCTGTGGTAGTGAGTAAATCTCATGAGATATGATGGTTTTATAAATAGGAGTCCCCCTGCACACGCTCTCTTGCCTGCCACCATGTAAGACGTGCCTTTGCTCTTCCTTTGTCCTCTGCCGTGATTGTGAGACCTCCCCAGCCATGTGGCATTGTGAGTCCATTAAACCTCCTTCCTTTACAAAGTACCCAGTCTCAGGTATGTCTTTATTAGCAGCATGAGAACAGACTAATACAACACCAGAGCCTTCTGCTTTTAGCATTTTCATTACTTATGTTTATTTGCTTTTGAAATGGAGTGATGGAGAAATTTCTCCCCCTTGTTAATGAGACTCATAAGTTGGAATTCTCCTTTCTTGGCAGGTCATGTGGGAAAAAGGATTCCCTTTTCATAGGATTCCTAGATGTTCTGCTGTTATGCTTGTTGCTTTGAAATAGGGAATGAACCGACCTTCCATAAAATAGCCAGTTAGAGGCAGAGAAACTGGTCAACCCAATTCCATTCAACTGGAGGAACTCCAAAGTGGCAAGACTTTAACCTTAAACCACCCTGCCTTCTGACGGCCATAGATTCTTTTTCCTTAGCTAATAGGTTGTCTCCATGGAGGAAGAATTTCTAGGTGATTCCACACAAGCAGCTGCAGTTACACAAGCATGACTGCTTCCTTCATTTTAAAGTTTGGGGAGCCTTAGGAGGTGTTTTAGTCCATTTTCTGTTGCTTATAACAGAATACCTGGAACTCGGTAGTTTATTAAACAAAAGGAATTTAGTTCTTACTGTTATGGAGGCTGAGAAGTCCAAAGTCCAGGAGCTGTATCTGGTGAGGGCCTTCTTGCTGGTGGGGAATTGGCAGTATACCAAGGTGATGCAGGGCATCACATTGTGAGGGGGCTGAGCATGGTAACATGCTAGCTCAAGTCTCTTTTCCTCTTGTAAAGCCACCAATTCCCTTCTGTTGATAACCCATTCATCTATTAATTGATGAATGGATTCATCAGTTTATGAGGGCAGAGCACTCATGATTCAACCACCTCTTAAAGGCCCCACCTCTCAAAACTGCCACATTGGGGATTAAATTTCAACATGAATTTTTTTGGAGGGACACGTATTCAACCCACAGCAGGAGATACGATTTCCCATTCCCAGGGGCTGCCTGGCTTTACATGAGCAGCTTGTTACTGTCACCATCCATTTCCCCCTGGAGAAAGGCTTTTGTGGTCCGTCTGCATGGCACTCACACCCTGGGTGGTCCATGAGTCCTCAGATGAAGTGGCCTGCTCTAGGCTCACAGAATAGCAGGGAATAGCAGTTGCAGGCTAGAAAAGGAAGGGCCAACCAGACATTCACAGAGATGCAGCCAGAGCAACACACAGCTGAGTCTCTTAAGTCTTCAGTCCTGTGTAAGTTGAAGCAAGACATCAGAAATCTCTCACCTGAGTACTTCCACACATGCACCCACTGCTGTCCAACACAGCACTTGCTCAACAGGGAACAAACACATCTTAGCCAAGTGTGCTGGCAGCCCTTCTTCTGTGACCAGCGTCAGGGATGTCTCTAGGCACCTTTTCAGAATAGCTGGCAACATAGGGAGACCCCGTCTCTACAAAAAAAGAAAAAAAAATTAGCCAGGCGTGGTATAGTCCCAGCTACTCGGTAGGCTGAGGCAGGAAGATTGCTTCAGCCCAGGAGGTCAAGGCTGTAGTGTACTCTAGTCTGGGCAACAAAGTGGGACCCTGTCTCAAACTAAGAAAGAATAGCCGCTTGATTGGTGATGATAAAGGATGATGAGGACTGTTTAGTTCAGATTTCTGTCCAGAGTTTTAACAAATCTTTTGCACTTCCTGTGGCAGTAACAATATTACCAGACAAGTAGTGTGTGTGGCAGATGAGAACAAGAACTAAGCAGATGCTGAGGGTGTGGTTAGGAACACAGTTAGTAGGTTCTTCTTGTCCAGGGCTTTTGATCCCTTCACTTGGGATACCTTAAGTATTATATTTAATTATAGTCTTCCAAGCAAAGAGCGACGTTTTCTTTTTAGTTTTTTCATTCCTACAATCCATGTCAGACAGGCAGACACAGCTGGCCCTCTGGATGTCCTGTGGCAACAGACATATCCTCCTTGATGTGTTGCCAACAAAGTGCCGAGGGTATCTTCTACAAAAATGATGCCGCTTGCCTATAAAACATACACTTATGATAAGATAACTTACGGTAATGACTTGTGAACAACTTGATTTGCAGTTTCTTTATAATATCTTTCTGGAACTTGGATCCATGAACTTCTTGTGCCCCCAGTCTTGTCCTGATATGCCATTGGGGTACCAAGGTAAACACAGTACAGCTCTTCAGGGTGCCTGCATGACTCAAAGATGTAGTGAGAAAGATACTTTTCTAAATATCTTTCTAAAACAATTACAAGTATAAAATTGAGAAAAGCACATTTCTTTTTTCTTTTCTTTTCTTTTCTTTTTTTTTGACACAGAGTCTCACTCTGTCACCCAGGCTGGAGTGCAGTGGTGTGATCTCAGCTCACTGCAACCTCCACCTTCCAGGTTCAAGAGATTCTCCTGCTTCAGCCTCCCGAGTAGCTGGGATTGCAGGTGTCCACCATGATACCCAGGGAAAAGCATTTTTTTTTTTTTTTTTGAGGCAGAGTCTCTCTCTGTCTCCCAGGCTGGAGTACAGTGGCACAGTCTTGGCTCACTGCAAGCTCCACCTCCTGGGTTCACACCGTTCTCCTGCCTCAGCCTCTTGAGTAGCTGGGACCACAGGCACCCACCACCATGCCCGGCTAATTTTTAGTAGAGATGGGGTTTCACCGTGTTAGCCAGGATGGTCTCAATCTCCTGACCTCGTGATCCGCCCGTCTTGGCCTCCCAAAGTGCTGGGATGACAGGCGTGAGCCACCGCACCCGGCCAGAAAAGCATATTTCTAAAGATGCTTTCACCCACCCCAAGAATAGCGTATCAGTAAAATCACACTGATCCTAAGTATATACCCATATAGGCTTTTTGGGTTGCTTTTGTGTTTATTGTGGTAAAATATAAATAACATAAAACTCACCATCTTAACTATTTTCAAGTGTACAGTGCAGTGGCGTTAAGTATGTTGACACTGCTGTGCTACCATCACCATCAGCCATCTCTGTTACTTTTGCATCTCCCAAAACAGAAACTCTGTGCCCATTGAACACTAACTCCCATCGCCCCCTCCCACCAATCCCTGGCAGCCCCCATTCTACTTTCTGTCTCCGTGAGTATGACTGAACTCTAGGTACTTAATGTAAGTGGAATATGTGATATTTGTCTTTTCGTGTCTGGCTCGTTTTACTTAGTATGGCTTCCAGGTTTTTTCATGTTGTAACCTGTGTCAGAATTTCCTTCTGTTTTGCGCCTGAATAATATCCCGCTGTATGGATAGACCACATTTGTTTATCTCCTCCTCCCCTGGTAGACATGTGGGTTGTTTCTACCTTTTGGTGACTGGGAATAATGCTGCTGTGAACATTGGTGTACAAATGCCTGTTATGGATGGACTTTTACAAAGTGAACGTGCTCTTGCTGCTACATCAAGAATAGAACATTAGCAAGAGTGCATGAATTTAAAGGCAAAGCGGGAGATTTCAAACACGTTTCATGCCCAAATATGGCTGCTTCAGTTACACCTCAAGATCTTGGGACTGGATGTTGATTTTCTCTACCATGAGGGGGTTTGGAAGAGATACTTGAAAGAACACAGTTTATAATCTGTGATTTGAAAGAGTCAGTTTATAATCACAGATTAGTTAAGAGATAAGTAGCTCCTTTCCTTAAAACGTCTAAGGATGGAGGGTACAGCCTGTTGAGATTTGCAGTTGTAGCTGTGTTAGGGTATCACCACTAGGGATCATTGCCAGCTGCCCCTTGGCCATTGTAGGGTTCAAATCCACCTGGAGAACTCCTGCCTTTCTGGCAGCTTCTGCTGAAGCACAAGTCTAGGCCATTCTTTGGCTGTATCCTGTCCGCCCTCATTTCCTTCCTTCCTCTTTCCCTTCCCGTCTGATCTCTCTCTCTCTCGTCTTCTTTTTTTTTTGAGACGGAGTTTCACTCTTGTTGCCAGGCTGGTGTGCAATGGCCAGATCTTGGCTCACCGCAGCCTCTGCCTCCTGGGTTCAAGCCATTCTCTTGCCTCAGCCTCCCGAGTAGCTGGGATTACAAGCATGTATCACCACACCCAGCTAATTTAATATTTTCAGTAGAGATGGGGTTTCTCCATGTGATCAGGCCCCCAAACTCCCGACCTCAGGCGATCCACCTGCCTCAGCCTCCCAAAGTGCTGGGATTACAGGCGTGAGCCACCGTGCCAGGCCCTCTCTCTCTTCTTAAGTAGAATGATTTATTAGTGACTCTGACAGTTTATGTGTGTATTTAGAAATAAGGCTGGGCACGGTGGCTCACACGTGTAATCCTAACACACTGGGAGGCCAAGGTGGGGGGATTGCCTGAGCTTGGCAGTTCGAGACCAGCCTGGGCAACAGGGTGAAACCCCATCTCTACTAAAAGTACAAAAATTAGCCAGTCGTGGTGGTGCATATCTGTAATCCCAGCTACTCAGGAGGCTGAGGTGGAGGTTGCAGTGAGCCAGGATCGTGCTACTGTGGTCCAGCCTAGGCAACAGAATGAGACTCTGCCTCCAAAAATAATAAAATAATTATAATAAAGTCCTCACTTAAGAGTAATATTCTGATGTCTGGCAACCAACCCCATGCTGCCTGCATGACACTTTCAAGTGTCATCGAAGTGGATTCTTTTTAAAAAGGCTTTATTGAAATATAATTTGCGTATCATCCAATTCACCCATTAAAATGTACAAGTCAGTGGATTTCAGTATATTCACAGATATGTGCAAATATCACCCCAGTCAACTTTAAAATGTTTTCATCAACATAAAGAGAAGTCCGTATCCGTTAGCCACCCAGCCTATCCTCCCAGCCTTAAACAGCCACTAATCTAGTTTCTGTCTCTATATTGCCAATTTTGGATAATTTGTGTAAATATGTGGGGTTTGTTTGTTTGTTTTGAAACGGAGTCTTGCTGTGTCACCAGGCTGGAGTGCAGTGGCGCCATCTCAGCTCACTGTAACCTCCGTCTCCTGGGTTCAAGCGATTCTCCTGCCTCATCCTCCCGAGTAGCTGGAACAACAGGCGTGCACCACAACGCCCAGCTAATTTTTGTATTTTTAGTAGAGACGGGGTTTCACCATGTCAGTCAGGATGGTCTCAATTTCTTGACCTCGTGATCCACCCGCCCTGGCCTCCCAAAGTGCTGGAATTACAGGCATGAGCCACGGTGCTCCCCTAATGTTTTTAAGCCTCACCCATGTTGTAGCATGTGTCAGTATTTCATTACTTTTTATGGCCGAATAATATTCTATTGTTTTCCATTTTTGTTAATGGAAAGTTTTTATTATTTTGTTAATCCATTTATAGTTGACAGACATTTGGATTGTTTCCACCCTTTGAGCATTATGAATAGTACTGCTATGAACATTCATGTGAAAGTTTTGTTTGAACACCTGTTTCAAAGTGTTTCAATTTTGGTGGGTATGTACTTAGGAGGGGGGCCGCTGGGTCATATAGTAATTCTACGTTTAGCCTTTTGAGGAATCACCAAATTGTTTTTCACAGTGGCTGTAGCATTTTACATTTCCACTAGCAACATATGAAGGTTCTAATTTCTCCATGTCTTTGCTGACACTTTTTATTTTCCACTTAAAAAAAAATTCCAGCCACCTTTATGGGTAAGAAGTGGTGTCTCTTGGTACTTTGTGTTTGCTTAATGATCAGTGATGTAGCACACCTTTTTATGTGCTTGTAAGCCATTTGTATATCTTCTTTGGGGAAGTGTCTTTTTAAGTTTTTGCCCATTTTTTTTTTTTTGAGACGGAGTCTGGCTCTGTCGCCGGGGCTGGAGTGCAGTGGCTCACTGCAAGCTCCGCCTCCCGGGTTCCCGCCATTCTCCTGCCTCAGCCTCCCGAGTAGCTGGGACTACAGGCGCCCGTCACCTCGCCTGGCTAGATTTTTGTATTTTTTAGTAGAGACGAGGTTTCACCGTGTTAGCCAGGATGGTCTCGATCTCCTGACCTCGTGATCCGCCCGTGTCGGCCTCCCAAAGTGCTGGGATTACAGGCTTGAGCCACCACGCCCGGCCATTTTTGCCCATTTTTAATTGGGTTGGTTGTCTTTTTTTTTTCTGAGACAGTCCCACTCTGTCACCAAGGCTTAGAGTGCAGTGGCATGATCTCCACTCATTGCAACCTCCACCTCCTGGGTTCAAGCGATTCTCCTGCCTCAGCCTCCCCAGTAGCTGGGACTACAGGCATGCACTACCACATCTGGCTAATTTTTGTATCTTTAGTAGAGATGAGGTTTTGCCATGTTGGCCAGGCTGGTCTCAAACTCCTGACCTCAGATGATCCACCCACCTTGGCCTCCCAAAGTGCTAGGATTACAGGCATGAGCCACCGCGCCCGGCCTGGGTTTCTTGTCAAATTATAAATGATTTTTACATATTCTGAATTCTAGACCATTGCAGATACATGATTTATAAATATTTTCTCCCATTCTGTGGGTTATCTTTTCCCTTTCTTGACAGTGTCTTTTTTCTTTCCAGTTCAAATCACATTTATTCAACATCTGTTCTGTGTTGAGCACAGGGGATCCAGAAGCATATAAGCTACAGACGCTTACCCTCTAGAGGGATCACCAGCTTAAAAGAGAAACAGACATGCAAATAGACAATGACAAAACAGTAGAATAAGTGCGATGACTATTTGCTCATCGCCCTTTTTTATCACCATCACCACTGCTGCCCTGGTTCCTAAAGCATCTTCAAAACATTTTCTGTTTGATGTGCAGAAGCTTTTTTTATTTTGATCAAGTTTAATTTACATATATTTTCCTTTTGTTTCTTGTGCTTTTGGTGTAATGTCTTAAGAAATCACTGCCAGGCCGGGCGCGGTGGCTCAGGCCTGTAATCCCAGCACTTTGGGCAGCCAAGATGGGTGGATCACGAGGTCAGGAGATCGAGACCATCCTGGCTAACACGGTGAAACCCCATCTTTACTAAAATACAAAAAAAAATTAGCTGGGCGTGGTGGC
>NW_012114977.1:4702114-4715760 GCF_000951035.1 Colobus angolensis palliatus | reverse complement strand
ATGGTCTCGATCTCCTGATCTCGTGATCCGCCCGTCTCGGCCTTACTCTGTGTTTTATTCTAAGAGTTATACAGTGTTAGCTTTTACATTTAGGTCTTTGATCCATTTTCAGTTATTTTTGTAAATGCTATGAGGTCGGGCTCCAACTTCATTCTTTTGCATGTGGCTATGCAGTTGTTCCAGCACTGTTTTTTGAAGACTATTCTTTCACCATTGAATGATCTTGGGACCTTGTACAAACCAATTGACCGTAGATATATGAGTTTATTTCTGGACTCTCAGTTTTATTCCATTGATCTGTATGTCTCTTCTTATCCCAGTACCATACTGCCTTGACTTTTGTAGTAAGTTTTGAAAACAGGAAGTATAAGTCCTCTTACTTTGTTCTCCTTTTCAGAATTGTTTTGGCTATTCTGGGTCTCTTGCACTTCCATGGGAATTTTAGAATCAGTCAGCTTGCCAGTTTCTACAAAGAAGTCATCTGGGATTCTGATAGAAATTATGTTGAATTTGTAGATCAATTTGAGGAGTATTCTCATCTTAACCACTTAAGTCTTCTAATCCATGAACATGGGATGTTTTCCATTTATTTAGATCTTCTTTAATTTCTTTTAACAATGTTTTGTAGTTTTCAGAGTATAAAGTTTACACTTCTTTTGTTAAACTTACTCCCAAGTATTTTATTATTTTTGATGCTATTGTAAATGGGATTGCTTTCTTTCATTTTGAATTTTTCATTGTATGTAGAAATATAGTTAATTTTTGTATATTGATATTGTTATCCCATAACCTTGCTGAACTCATTTACCAGTTTTAATAGTTTTTGGCAGATTTCTTAGGATGTTTTATACACACACTTGAGTAGATTCTTAAAGAGTAGGTGTTCGTGAAGTGGATATGTGATATTCTAGAACAGGAAATGGCAAGTCCAAAGGCAGGGAGGTGTAAAAGCAGTTGGAACCCCTTGCGCACAGGTCAGCATGGCTGGAGCTCAGGGTAGCAGGTTGAAGCTAGTTTGTGTCATGCTAAAGAGGATGGAGACATCCTGTCACTGCTAGTGGGAGCCAATGCAGTCTGGAGATGCAGTAAGAATAATAGAATCATTCTTTAAAAAGAGGCCCAGAAGAGGCATGTGATCAGCACCAATGAAACTGATCAGCTTCACAGGTAGCTGACAAGGTCTGTCCCCTCAGTAAATGCGAGGACCTGCAGGTCTCTCTCTATATGCCACTACCCTGTGGATGATATTACCTTGATGAATGCTCCCTGGTGACCCAGCACCAGCTGGCATTGTAGCAGCCAAGCCCGGCCAGCTTCAGTGATGTGACACTTGGTGCCTGCTGCTATTGCTCCTTAGGCTTCTGGACAGGATCCAGTGCTGTGATGGGCCGCAAAGTTCCAGATCACGGGCTCTTAATGAACTTCAGACCAGCACTCCTGCCTGACTGCCTTATGGAGCCAGAAATTTCCAGACAAGCTGAAAATGTGGCCATGGTCTCTGTACCAGCGGCCCCTGCTATCACTGGGTTCTCTGGGTTTGGCTCTCACAGGACAAGCGCAGGCCCTGAAGAATTGACTGTTGGCCCAGGTTGCACTGCCTGGATGAGAACTTGGCCTGGCAGCTTCTGGAGATGCAAAAGGTGTATGGAGCCAAGGGCGAGGTCTGCTGTGATGAGCCTCATGTGAGGCACGTGACAAGCTAAGCAGGAAGGGCATAGGGAGGATGTCACTTGGGGACTGAGCTCAGAAGGTGCTTCCCTGGCCCCTTTCGATGAGTCATCTCAGAAAAACTGGTTTTGTATTCCCTCCAGCCCAGGACTCCCGCCATCTTTCACCCAGTATACTCATCTTATTTCCAACCACCCAAACCCCTCCTGACCTCAGCATCTATGCTTAGGCCAAATCTCGGCACTCCCCCTCCAGGAATTTTCATGCCACGGGCCCCATCCCTGTAATCCCTGGACTTGCTTGCAGTGATTTCATTGCTTACCAAGTTTGCACGCCATTTTGGATTTGGCTTCTGATCACCTCCCCCTTGCCTGCCTTTTGTGGATTCAACATTGTCTTGAAAGTGGCACAGAAACTCAGACCGATTTGGCCATAGATGATTAATTCTGAGAAACAGTGTGTCTGAGAGAGAGAGTGTGTGTAGTTGGGGAGGATGATTAAAGCCTGTTACCCAAGGGTGGTGGATGGGAATGATGGATGATGTGCCTCCTGGATTTTGTTCAGATTGTTGCTGATTTTATAATTGTGGTGACTAAGCCAGTCACTACGCTGAGCACTTTAACTTCTTATGTAGCCCGTGAAGACCCTAAAACTCTTCCTCATTTGCAAAAGCCAGATTTGAATCTGAGACCACTTTCAGATGCTGGCCATGTTTTTCCAATTCTTTTTTTTTTTTTTTTTGAGACGGAGTCTCACTCTGTCGCCCAGGCTGGAGTGCAGTGGCCGGATCTCAGCTCACTGCAAGCTCCGCCTCCCAGGTTTACGCCATTCTCCTGCCTCAGCCTCCCGAGTAGCTGGGACTACAGGCGCCCGCCACCTCGCCCGGCTAGTTTTTTTTTTGTATTTTTTAGTAGAGATGGGGTTTCACCGTGTTAGCCAGGATGGTCTCGATCTCCTGACCTTGTGATCCGCCCGTCTCGGCCTCCCAAAGTGCTGGGATTACAGGCTTGAGCCACCGCGCCCGGCTGTTTTTCCAATTCTTATGTGTTACCTTATAGTCAAACCACATCTCTTGTTTTGTTGTTGTTTGTTTGTTTAGGGTGTAGGGATTGGGTAATATGAACCCGATGGGCATTGATACGATCTGGCTGTGTCCACACCCAAATCTCATCTTAAATTGTAGCTCCCGTAATTCCCACGTGTTGTGGAAGGGAGCCGGTGGGAGATAATTGAATCATGGGGGCAACTTCCCTCATACTGTTCTTGTGGTAGTGAATGAGTCTTACAAGAGCTGATGGTTTTATAAGGAGAAACCCCTTTTGCTTGGCTCTCATATTCTCTCATGTCTGCCGCCATGTAAGACATGCCTTTCACCTTCCACCGTGATTGCGAGGCCTCCCCAGCCTCATGGAACTGTGAGTCCATTAAACCTCTTTTTCTTTATAAATTACCCCATCTCAGGTATGTCTTTATCAGTAGTGTGAAAATGGACAAATAAGACATGCTTGTCTCAATCACTTCTGAATTGCCTTTAGCAAAATCACCAATTTTGGATTTTCCCTGCCCCTTCTTTATGAGCTGCAGAGAAGAGATGTGTCTTATAGACACTATGTATTTGGCTTTTGCACTCTAATCCAATCTGAGAGTCTCTGGTAGGCACATTTTAAAGTCTTTGAAACTGTACCTTCAGCCTTCCCAGGAAACAGCCTGGTCAGAATGAGATTCCATGCAGAGCCAGAGGTGGGCTGAAGGGAGCTCCCATTGGTCATAACAAATTATGCCAACAAAGACCTCTTTTTGGAGGCTGGGGGAAAAAATGCAGTTTTGTATGCTTACCTTCTCGCCATCTCACTGTGCCCTGAACATTTCCACTTTGTGGTCAGAAATGGAGGAGACTGAAGTAGAATCTTTGGCCAAGGGCCAAGTGGACCAGACAGCCCAAACCAAGCCTGATGTTAAAGTCTCCATTCTTGTCTAAGGTGGTTCTAAAGAGTCCTCTGGCTCCTGAGCCACTTCCCTCATTCTCTGAGCAAACCCCTTTCAGCCAAGACAGCCTCTTTCCACAAAGGAATGTGTTCCCCGTGGGGCCAGAAGCAGCCCCAGACCACAGCTGGGATTGCCACTCCACAGTGTGCTCTGGGCCATGAATGAGGACCATTCATCTCTCCTGTTGGTCCAAGCAGGAATCCCAGGCAGGGAGGGTCCGATGGAGGAGAGAGACCCCACCCTAGCCCCTGATCCCAAATGTGAATGCAGGCATCTGGCAGAAATGTCAAGCGGAACATTCTGTCTGGAGGGAAGAATTCAGCCGAGCTCTGGGCCACACTGTTGCAAGCAAGTGCCCTTGGCAGGGTAGGGCACTGTTCCTGGCTGAGAACTGCCAGGTTGTTTATGAGATGCTTCAAATCGGGGGCAGGCAGGACTGTTGCTGGGAGCTCCAGGGCACAAGATGTGGAGCCAGTGCTGGGAGGAATGAATCACTTCCCTATTTACTGGGGGCCTGCTGGAGGCCAGGCAAGCAAAGTAGGGTCCCACTGAAGCCTGCTTTGCGAGAGTCCTATGTCCCACATACTTATATTAGGGAAGGAGGCAGTTAATGAGCATCACATCAGGATCAGGTTGTGTCAGGGCACTTGAAAATCTAAAAGCATGATATCCAAACACAGTGTATAATTTTTACAATGTGTTTTCCTTTATCAGTGCATGACTAGGAATTGTTACTGCTATTGGCAATAAAAACAACTGTTGCTATTAACTAGGAATCAGTTGGTCACATGGGGCGTTATTCGACTGCGTGCCACAAGGTCAAGTGTCATTGATCAGAGGCCATGTTCTGGGTTTCTCCTGTGTTTAAGAATGAACTAGGAAGCCAGTTGTCACTGGATTTTCCAGAAGGTGCCATTAAACAGGTGAATTCTATAACACAGAATGCCTTTTTAGGTGGATGATGAAATGATTCAGAAGGGATTGCTTTTGGAGGAAGAAAAAAATTTGAGTAGCTTCAAGGAAAATCTTGATACTGGACCGTTTTTTGGAGTAGGCCTTTCACATTCCTTCCTAGGCAGACTGACTCAGCTATCAAGGTGGTAGTCTAAGAAAAAGACCCTGGAAAGGCCAGTTTTACATTTTCTTCTTTTCCTCTGTTAGCTCTGCTGGGTCAAAATTAAGTGAGGCTTCATGAAGGATTTTCAAACACTCATCCATTATCAGGACAATACTACTACTGGGATGAGAAAAATCAGGGATTCTGGAGTGTACTGGAAAGTTCTTAGGGTGACAGGTGCTTCAAGGGCTAATGATGTCTTCCAGTGAATGATGCTTGTTGGACAATTGTAACAGTACTGCTCATGACCAACTCAGAACCTTGAGCAAGATCTAGGTTTAGAACCTCTTTCTCTCCCTCCAACCCAGCCCCTTTCCCCAGTTCTCAGCAAGATCCGCAAGCACTGGTTGATATAAGCCCTGCTTAAAAGTCTTTTTTTCCCCTACCCTCCTGCTTAAAAGCCTTATTTGCTGACGTGGCACAATTTTGCACATACCTAATGTATACAGTATATGAGAAGACACCTTTTAATTTAGATAATTAAGCTTTTTGCTAATACTGTATATTCTTTGGAGTAAATGTACATTTCCAGTTTTTTGTGTGTGTATGTGTGTATTTTTTTTGTTTCTTTGTTTTTGTTTTTCTTGGAGACAAGTCTCAGCTCTGTCGCCCAGGCTGAACTGGAGTGCGGTGGCACAATCACTGCTCACTTCAGCCTCGACCTCCTGGGCTCAAGTGATCCTCTTGCCTCAGCTTCCCAAGTAGCTGGAACTATAGGCATTTGCCACCATGCCCAGCCAATTAAAAAAATTTTTTTTGTAGAGACAGGATCTCCATGTGTTGCTCAAGCTGATCTCAAACCCCTGAGCTGAAGCAATCATCCCGCCTTGGCCTCCCAAAGTGCCAGGATTACAGGCATGAGCACCCAGCCCATTTCTAGTTTTTAAGTTGTTGCAAGGAGCTGGATCCAGAAGGAACTACGTAGGCTCAGCCTTGGCTGCTCACAGTTCCCCCAGATAACACTCGGGGAAGCTGAAGATCAAAATTAAATGTAAACAACTGCATTATGCAGCTTAGTATCACTCAAAACTGTAGTTGGTGCTTGAATAACCTGACCCGAATCTAGCAGGCAGCACCTGTTTGAACCAAGATATATTAGCTGCTATTTTTATTGACAACTTACTATGGGACAGGAACTTAAGATTTTTACAGCAGGCTTGAAAAGATGTTTCATATTTTTCCTTATAAAAGTTTTTTTTTTTTTTTTTGAGATGGAGTCTCATTCTTATTGCCCAGGCTGCAGTGAGATGGCGTGATCTCGGCTCACTACAACCTCCGCCTTCCAGGTTCAAGTAATTCTACTGCCTTAGCCTCCCATGTAGCTGGGATTACAGGTGCCCACCACTACAACTGGCTAATTTTTGTATTTTTGGTAAAGACAGGGTTTCACCATGTTGGCCAGGCTGATCTCGAATTCCTGACCTCCAGTGATCCACCTGCCTCAGCCTCCCAGAGTGCTGGGATTACAGGCGTGAGCCACCGCACCCAGCCAGAAAAGTTGTTTTTAACTACATGTTGTTTCCATTTGGTAGATAAAATCCTGAGACTTAGAAAAATCTAAGTGGGCCTAGGTCACAGAGCTAATAAGCGAAGAAATAAGATTTGAACCAATTTCTGCATGTATAAGCCACTAGTCAATGCCGCTTATGTTCAGTAAAGCGGGGGCAGAGCATCCCGCCTGTTCTTCCTGGAAGGGTGTGCTGTGTGCTGTCCGAGTGAGCCCCTGCATTGGGAGGTGCCCGAGACCCTGGGGAAGGTAAGCTGATCTCAGTCCCCGAGTCCCTGTGATGTGAAGGAATTATTTCCTGATCTCTCTCTCTGATACCCCCCAAGGACACAGTGCCTCTTGTTGGCAAAGCTTATACTAGAATCAGCTGTGCAAATGTTGTAGCCTTGAATGGATTGTATTGAATGTAAGGGTGTTCTCAGCCATGCAGTCAAGAACCCAGTGAGACCGTATTAGGGGGATAATTTTCCCTTTCTGAAGAGCCAGGCACAACCAACTTTTCCCCGTGGTCTCTGGCTTTTATTTGTGTCAGTCAGAGACTTCAGTCCTTTGGCACCTTGCCTTGTCCCTCTAATGATGACCCACTCCTGGGCTCAACTGTGTGAATAATTAAGGCCGTCTGCCACAGCAGCTCCCAGACCTCACTCAAACGAGGTCTGAACAGGATACTCTCCAAGGTGGGCCTCCCACCTTGGCTTATGCCTGCGATCCCAGCACATTGGGAGGCCTTCCCCTTGTGGACGCTTGTGTGCCTGTGAAAGCCGCATCTCTTTGGAGCGTGTGGAGGGAGCTACGGAAATCCTTGGCCTGAGTCTCCCATGTTCTGCTGACCCAGTTGGCAGATGCTCTCTGCTTGCGTTCAGGGTAGAGGAGGGTCCTGGAATTTCCACGATGTGGACGGAGTTGGCTTCACTGGAGCAGATGCTTCTTAGACTGTCGATGTTGAGACACCCTTGGAGGTCTTCCAAGGTGAATGCTGAGAATAGACCTGCCTGTTTTCTAAAAACTCTCCCCACTGTGATATCTCCACCAGGCTTTTTTATTTCTTTTGTGAAATTAAGATCACTGAGCAAGGACTAACAGGTGTGGAGAAGAGAAATGTGTCTGCCATGAGTACAGATGTCCTCAAATGTCTGGAAGGGTAGATGGAGAACTTACATATTTGTTTATTCTATTTATTTATTTATTTATTTTTGAGACGGAGTCTCACTCTGTCACCCAGGTTGGGGTGCAGTGGCTGGATCTCAGCTCACTGCAAGCTCCGCCTCCCGGGTTTACGCCATTCTCCTGCCTCAGCCTCACCGAGTAGCTGGGACTACAGGCGCCCGCCACCTCGCCCGGCTAGTTTTTTTTTTTTTTGTATTTTTTAGTAGAGACGGGGTTTCACCATGTTAGCCAGGATGGTCTCGATCTCCTGACCTCGTGATCCACCCATCTCGGCCTCCCAAAGTGCTGGGATTACAGGTTTGAGCCACCGCGCCCGGCCTCATATTTGTTTATTCTAAGACATCGTAAGAGATACAGAGCACTTATATTTTGTTTTCTTTCTTTTTTTTTCTTTGGAGAGGGAGTCTTGCTCTGTTGCCCAGGCTGGAGTACAGTGGCATGAGTTCAACTCACTGCAACCTCCACCTCCAGGGTTCAAGCAAGTCTCCTGCCTCAGCCTCCTGAGCAGCTGGGATTACAGGTGTGTGCCACCACGCCTGGCTAATTTTTGTATTTTTTAGTAGAGACAGGATTTCACCATGTTGGCCAGGCTGGTCTCGATCTCCTGACCTCAACAATTAGCGAATAAGGGCATCTGCTCTGGTATCTGGCTGGCCTGGTTACAAATTCCAGCTTGATCACTTTTTAGCAGTGTGACTATAGGAAAATCATGTAGCCTTTCTGTCCCTCGGTTTTTCCTTAGGAAAATAGGGATGCTGATAATACCTTGCTCAGGGGGTTGTCCAAAGTTGTGTTGTGCAGTATGGCAGCCACCACCATATGGGGCCACCAAACACTTGCAATGCGCTGGTTGGAACTGAGATGCACGACAAACACAAAGTACGTGCTGGATTGCAAAGACTTAGTACAGAAAGAAACAACGCAAAACATCTCATTAATAATTTTTGTATTGATTCCATATCGAAATGATAATATTTGGGATATATTACATCAAATAAAATATATCTTTAACATTAATTTCATCTGTCTCATTCTACTTTTGGAATGTGGCTACTAGAGAATTTAAAATTTCATATGTAGCTCGCATTACGTTTTTATTGGGCAGTGCTTATCCAGACGAGAGGATGAAATGAGTGAATACCTGTCTTAGCACTTTTCACATGCTGATTGTTACTGATCAAAAACAGATTGATACTGATTAGTGATTAATAAATATAGGTTCTGTTTTACTTTTAAACGTCCAATTTTGACTGGGTGCGGTGGCTCATGCCTGTAATCCCATCACTTTGGGAGGCTGAGCCAGATGGATCACTTAAGGTCAAGAGTTCAAGATCAGCCTGGCCAACATGGCGAAACCCCTTCTCTACTGAAAATACAAAAAAAAAAAGAAAAAAAAAAAAATTAGCCGGGTGTGGTGGTATGTGCCTGTAATCCCAGCTACTTGGGAGGCTGAGACAGGAGAATTGCTTGAACCTGGGAGGCAGAGGTTGTAGTGGGCCGAGATCACACCACCGCACTCCAGCCTGGGCAACAGGAGTGAAAAGCTCTATCTCAAAAAAAAAAAATCCAACATTCTCTTTCACAGAAGCCCACCTTCAACACCAGCCCATGTGGTGTCCAGGTTGCTGTATAAAAGTAGAAGTGATCCTCTTCAAACAGGACAGGGGGCCCAGGGAGTGGTAAATAAATACATAAAACAGGCAGAGAGTAGGAAAGTCTTTATATCCATAGCTGAGGGAAACTGCTGTAGAATTGTTCCCTCCAGTCTTTGCACGAGAAAATTATCAGACCCCAAAGGTTACTGCAAATTGCCTCTTTGCACCTTCTAATTCACTGTCCATGCTGAAAGGTGGGAACGCTAGAGCCTTTTTTCTTTTTTTCCTTTAGATGGAGTTTTGCTCTTGTTGCCCAGGCTGGAGTACAACGGTGTGATCTTGTCTCACTGCAACCTCCACCTCCTGGGTTCAAGCGATTCTCCTGCCTCAGCCTTCCGAGTAGCTGGGATTACAGGCATCTGCCACCATGCCTGGCCAATTTTTGTATTTTTATTAGCGATGGGTTCACCACGTTGGCCAGGCTAGTCTCAAACTCCTGACTTCAGGTGATGCGCCCGCCTCGGCCTTCCAAAGTGCTGAGATTACAGGCGTGAACTACTGTGCCCGGCCACTGAAGCCTTTTAAGTTACTCCTTCCTTCTGCCTTCCTGAGACATCTATTTGGAAATGGACTCAGATAGGGAATGAAGTCTGTCCAACCCCTCGAGCCTCCTGAGCCAGCTGCAGGTATTGTTGGAAGTAAGCTGAGTGGACTTCTTGGAGGAGGTGAGACTTGAGGAATTGCCGTTCCCTGTTGGTTCTGTAGAAGTAACTGCAGGTAGCTTGTTCTCCCCTCTGTGTCAGCAGCGCTCACTGCCTCAGGTCTTGACAGCCCCTTTGGAGCACCCATGTCCAGCATGTGTTTAGAGACTCATTTCCTTCAGGGCAAGCAGGTGTGTGCAGCTGAGCTGGTGCATTGCCTTGGAAGTCAGCTGTGCTGGGCTGGGATTGTGCCTTGCTCTGCCCCTCCTTGGTCCAACCTTATAACCCATAATTCCTGTCTAGACATAAACCTTGATTATCTGCTAGGGTGAGATTTTCTGATCCCAGATCTTTGTATCCCATAAATTACCTCAACATTTGCTTACTGCCTTTACTACACAAGTGAATTTCAGAGGCAGATAGGCATATAGGTGAGCTGTTTTGAAGGGCACGGGTCAGGTCCAACTACTCAGGAAAAATCCTAATATTCTTACTTCCAGCCTTGCACAATAGGTAAAATTCATATCTAGAAGTTCACATCTAGGAGTTTCTTGTTAAAAATGTAAAAGTGCCTTCATAGAAATAACTAATCTATTCCTTAAGACTTAAATGTCTTAATATGAAAAATGACAAGGAATGAATTTGTCAGCTTGCATTCCAATGTAATTAGGTCAGAGGGAAAGGTATTATTGATAGGTTGTGAATATTGGAATAGAAATTTATATTTATTCACTCGGTCAAGATTTACTAAGTATGAAGCACAGAGCCCCACAATCAGAGGTTCTAGATTCAAAGGAAGGAAAGAAGAAAATCAACATGACTGATTCGATGCTGTGTGCTAGGGATCTTCACGTTATTTCATTTAACCATCACACACACACACACACACACACGCACACACATACACACAAGGAAGGTAACTTCTATATTTGGAAGAAGAAATTGAGGCTCTTAATATAGCTAGGAAGTGGGGAAGGCAGGGTTCAGACACCGTTTTCTGATTCCAAGACATCCAACATCACCTCTCTATGGAAGCAGTGGTGCCAGTAAATTCCAGGAGGAGGGTTGCAGAGAGGCAGGAGGGGCCCACACAATCGAAGACAGGAAGGCCAGAGGTCCCACTCTATGTGCACTTTGACCTAGGGTCATAGGGTCGACTTGTTTAAAACCACTACAGAGAGGCATGTCAGGTACCAGATGACCACCAGGTCAGAGCAGTTGGGTGTGGGTAGAGCATCCCTGGATAAGTCAGGGTCCAGAGTAAACACAAATGGAATTGAGGGTGGGAGCAGGCATTTGGGGCAGGTTCAGCCGTAATAATCAGATGTAGTCGCCTCCAACAGACACAGCAGGTAGAGAGAATGGTCCACCCCAGACAAGAGCATCTTCAGGCAGTCTTGAGAGATCCAGGCAGGAAGCATTATGGAGTTCTAGCAGCAGAATCACGACCAGTGATGTTGGAGCAGGGTTTCGACAGGGAGGGATTCAGGTCCTAGACAGACTGACCAGAGCAGGACAGAAAGACACACAATTCAGCCCATAATAATAGTCGTCTTCACCTAGGACTTTCAGGACTTCAGTGGTTCTATAAGTCTCAGGACAGGGCTCCCACCCCTAGGAAAAAGTGAGGATAAAGTCAGAAAGTTTTTCCTCTGATTTGCCACTGTGTTGATTGGCTGACTGCTTTTTTTTTTTTTTATTTGAGACAGAGACTTGCTCTGTCCTCCAGGCTGGAGTACAGTGGCATGATCTCGACTGACTGCAAGCTCCGCCTCCCGGGTTCAAGCGATTCTTCTGCCTCAGCCTCCCAAGTAGCTGGGATTACAGGCGCGTGCCATGATGCCCAGCTAATTTTTGTATTTTTAGTAGAGATGGGGTTTCACCATGTTGGTCAGGCTGGTCTCGAACTCCTGACCTTGTGATCTGCCCGCTTCAGCCTCCCAAAGTGCTGGAATTACAGGCGTGAGCCGCCGCTGTGCTGATTGCATTTTATCACAGGTCAGAATGTGTCTACTTCACAGAGATAAAAACTGAAAAAGGGGGCCTGATTTTCTGGGTATAATGGAGCCCACTCATTATGCCAACCTAACTATAATCTCTATAATCTCAGAACTTCTGCCTGTGCTCATTCCAGCTCTTTTGTGAGCTCTCAGTTGTTTATAAATGACATTGTGGCTCTCTCCAGCACCATCAGCAAAGCTGTGGTTTGCCTGGTCCCCTCCCCGTCTCTCCCAGGAATGAGGGGTCTACTCCGAGCCATGCATCCCCTGTTATTATCCAACCCATCTTAATTAAGCAGCTAACATGCACCAGGCACTGTGTTAGGCTTGGGGGCCCAGTCAGGTGCCTGTTCACCTGAAACAGCCACTTCTGTGTGAGCAATGTAAGCAGAGAGACGGGGCGACGTTGCCGCCCATGGAACCTGGCATGGCCTCGCTGTTCCCATCCTGATCTGCAGGAGGCAGCGTGGTCAGCCAGAAGGGCTGGCAGTGTTTCCTCCCTGAGGTTGGAAGGATACCAGTGTGAAAAAATGAATCTTACAAAGCAACAAGGGAAAAGCTCAATAGAAAAACGGATATAAGGGAGGAAGTGTAATCTCCAAAAAAGAAATACAGGTAGCCAATAAGCACGGGGCAAGGCAGAGAAAAAGCTCTACCTCTTTAGTAATAAAAAGAATGCTTGTTAAAACAGAATACCCTCTTTTGCTTATCAGATGGAGGAAAGTTTGCAAACATGGTCATAGCCAGAGTTTTTGAGGTTTGGGGGAAACCTACATACTGCTGGCGGAGGTTTTAATTGGCACAGTCTTTCTGGAAGGCAGTTCATATAGTTTTGCAAAAGTGTTGCTTTTGTACAAACCCTTGGGCCCAGCAATTTCACTCGTAGGAATTTATCCCAAGATTGTGCCAAGTTTCAGCTACAACAACGTTTACAGCAGTAAAAAAAATTAGAAACTTGATTATTCTGTATCCATAAGATTGAATACTATGTTATAAAAATCTTAGGAAAGAATATTCCATAAGGCATAATGTTTGCAATATGCTGTTCCATGTGAAAAGCAGTTTACAAAGCAGTGGGTAGAAAATGATTCCAATTTTTAAAAGGAAATGTGTACAAAAAAAAAGACTGGAGAGGTTTACAACACAGTTTTGATCATGGTTACCCGCCCCCCAGTGGTATTACAAGTTATTTTATTTTATTTTATTTTATTTTTTTTGAGACAGAGTCTCTCTCTGGAGTACAGTGTCACAGTCTCAGATCACTGCAACCTCCGCCTCCCAGGTTCAAGCAATTCTTCTGCCTCAGCCTCCCGAGTAGCTGGGATTACAGGCACCCAGATAATGTTTGTATTTTCAGTAGAGACAGGGTTTCGCCATGTTTCCCAGGCTGGTCTTTAACTCCTGACCTCAAGTGATCCGGCCGTCTTGGCCTCCCAAAGTGCTGGGATTACAGGTGTGAACCACCATGCCCAGCCCTTATTTTCTTCCTTTTACTTGTTTGCATTTTCCATATTTTTTTCACCAGCTTGTGTAACTTTCACTATAAAGAACAACAACAAAAAAACCTTAAGAGTAATTTTTAAAAGAAGAGGAAAGCAGCTGGGTTTAATATGTTACAATCCCCCAGAGGAGGGAGTAGGCGAAGGCCCAACAAAAGAGGCAAAAAATTCAGGAGCGCTGTTCTGGAAAAGATTTAGGAGTTGAACACTAAAGCATTCCCACAGATTGGAGAATCCAGGAAAATGGGTAGAGCAGTTTACAGATGTACAAATCCAGAGATGAAGATGTCTTTTTTTTTCTGAGACGGAGTCTCACTGTGTCACCAGGCTGGAGTGCAGTGGCGTGATCTCTCCTCACCGCAACCTCTGCCTCCCAGGTTCAAGCAATTCTCCTGCCTCAGCCTCC
>NW_012114977.1:4675136-4700989 GCF_000951035.1 Colobus angolensis palliatus | reverse complement strand
AAAAAAAAAAAAAAGGCAATGTAGAAGAGGAAAACCTTCCTGAATTCAAAGTTAGGCACCCCCTGGCTCAGGTAGTTCAGTCCATGAACGATCATTGATGCCTTGTAGGAGAACTCCAGCTAGGCAGTCAGCGCCATGGAAAAGGAGACCTGTACTCCCAGCAGGGTCTAAGGTATAGTAGGAGCTCAGTGAATGCTTGTTGAATGAATAAATCAATTTAGTACTGTGAACTGGAAGGAGATGCATGATAATAGATTTCCTCATCCAACATTCTCAAATATTTGGGGATTTTCTACTTGTTCTTTTATTAATGGTTTATAGCTGAATTCTGCTATAGTTAAACAACATATTCTGCATAATATTATTGTATCTTAATATCTTAATATGTTTGTATCATTGTATCTTCCATGTGTCCCTGGAGCATAGCTGCCTTCTGCAGTTGCTGAGTATAGTTTATAGAAACTTATAAATTAGGTTAAGTTTGTTAATTATGTCATTCACATCTTCAACGCCAGGATTTTTCTGTGTCTTTCTTCTATCCGTTACTGACAGAGGTATGTAAAAATCTCCCACTATGATTATGAATTTGTCTATTTTTTCCTTTTAGTTCCATCAATATTTCTTTTGTATATATTGAAGCTTTGCATACACATTTAGAAGAGTTAGATTATCCTGGTGGATTGACTTTCATGACTGTAAACTGTCCCTTTTTGTCTCTGGTAATGTTTCTTAAGGTCAACTTTATCTGACTTTGTACCAATTTCCCTCTGGTTAATTTATGCATGGTATATCTGTTTCCATCCTTTTACATTAAGCCTCTTTGTCTCTTCTGAGAAATATAAAGCTGGATTGGGCTGGGTGTGGTGGCTCACACCTGTAATCCCAACAATTTTGGGAGGCCGAGGCGGGTGGGTGGATCACCTGAGGTCAGGAGTTCGAGCCCAGCCTGGCCAACATGGTGAAATCCCATCTCTACTCAAAGTACAAAAATTAGCCAGGCGTGGTGGTGCATGCCTGTAATCCCAGCTACTCAGGGGGCTAAGGCGGGAGAATTGCTTGAACCCAGGAGGCAGAGGTTGCAGTGAGCCAAGATGGCACCACTGCACACTCCAGCCTGGGCAATAGAGCAAGACTCCGTCTCAAAAAAAAAAAACAGAAAGAAATATAAAGCTCAATTGTTTTGTTATATTCATTCTGATGATATTTGTCTTTTGATTGGAGTATTTATTTTATCTAATGTAATTACTGATATATTGGAGTTTAAATCCACCATCTAATATTTTTTCTATTTGTAAGAATTGTTTCATGTTACTTTTTGTCTGTTTTATGGCTTCAATTTTGGATTAATCAAGTATTTTTTAATGCTACCATCCCCCCCCTTATTAACCTGTTAGTTCTACTTTTAGTAGTTCTTGCAATGATTCCTATAAAGATTACAGCATGCATCTATTAGACTTCCTAAAAATCTAATAGACAATAGTACTTTTACCACTTCCCAGACAACACAAGAACCTCAAACCACTTGAGCTCCATTTAATGCCCTCCTGCCTTTTGTGCTATGGTTGCCATACATTTTAATCATACATATATTTTAAACCCCACACAGGACATTTTTCCTGTTTTACACACTCGAACGTTAGTGAGATTTACCTACATCGTTTCCCACTTCATACTCTTCATTCCTTCCTACGCCTCCATACTGACATCTGGGATGATTTTTCCTTTAGCCTAAAGAATTCCCTGTAGCATTTCCGTCTTGTGGATATTCTGGTGACAGACTCGCTCCTCTTTTATCTGGTATGTCCTTGTTTTACCTTCATTCTCTTCACTGGGCACAGATTCTAGGCAGACATTTTTTTCTGCCCTTTGAAAATGTTGTGCTGTTAACGTCTTGTCTCCTTATTTGTGTTGAGGGACCAGCTGTTAGTCTTTCTGCTGCTCTTTCTAAGGTAACTCAGCTTTTCTACCCTGACTGTATTTAAGATTTTTCTTTCTGTCTTGTCTTCTCTGCAGTTGGATTTCGATGTGCCCAGATGTGGTTTTCCTTGTGAACTACACTGTGTGGGCTTGATGTCTTTTGTCATTCTGGAAAATTCTAGGCCATTTCTTCCATTATTTCCTCTGCACATCCTTTCTCTCCTCTTCTTTGGTATTCCATTTGTGGGAATGTCAGACCTTCCTATGCCCTGGCTGCTAGAGTGCAGCTCTTCAGGAATGCATCTGAGAGCCTGGGGCTGTTTAACAGGTCCCTTTGTCCTTGGCAGGTTCTGAACTCCCAGTCTCCCCAGTCCCTGAAGGCTGCCTGCAGCTTTGCTTAGCTTCTCAGCCTGTTGATCACTGCCGTGGAATTGGCGAGTGTCTTCCGGAGAAATGCAGAGGCAAATGTGGGCCTCACCTCAATGCCCTTCCCATCTCTCTGGATTCTTGTCGCCTTCAGTCCTTGCTGCCTCGGTAACTTTCTCATGTCTTCAAACATATGTTTTAGTATTTTACCTTCCTCTTCTAGTTGTTCTTGGCAGGAAGCTTTATCTACCAGAAGGTAGCCTGACACATCCAGAGGCAGATGCGTTGCTGAGCAGTAATGACAAAGAGGTGGTTTCTGTCCCTTGGGCCTGAGGGTCCGGTGGCAGAGCCAGACATGACAACAGTGTAAAGCACAAGCAAAATGTGATGTCAAAGGGAAGCAGAGAGACATTCAATCTGATAGGAGGACCTGGGAAGGTCTCTGTGAAGAACAGGAAGGATTGCACCATGTGCCATGTGGAGGGGAGGGGATGGAGGTGCATTGTTCTAGGTGACAAAAGCTGAAGCTGGTACAGGCTGATATGATGGGACATGTGCCATGGGCAGGGCCAGGGTGAGGGAAGGGAGACACCATTGTGGGAACTGAAGCAGGGAAGGTAGGCACGTGCCACACATAAAGGCTTTTGCATTCAAGCTGAACCAGGACTTTTTATATGGGATGGCAGATTGGGAGTGACCCACTCTGGCTTTGCTTGCACTAACTGTGCAATTCTGGTAAAATCTCTGATCCTCTCTGGTTCTTGATTTTGTTGTAAAATACGAATCCTAATAGTACCTGCCTCTTGTACTCCCCAAGGTTCTTGTCAGACATAGGTAAGCTTGAGGATGCAGATGTGCTTTGATGGGAATGGTGCGTGGCCAGGACCCTGATTCCCTTCAGAGCCACACCACTAGCAGGTCAGGCTGTGCATTGGTCAGTTGGTCAGGAGCTATCACAGGAACCCTCCATCACTTTCTAGCCTTGTTTATTAGTCGCAGGATGAGGATGGCTGGCTCTCTGGCAACATCAGGAAACTTTCCAAAATCCTCAGTTCTGACTGTCCCCCAAGCTCCAACATTTCCACCCCAGCCTCCTCTTTGGGGCACTGGGTGCTGCTGGTCACCCAACAGACATGGAACTGCCTCTCTCCGAGGCAGATCATCCTTCCATGGGCAGCTCTGGACAGCTCTGACTACAGGAAAGTTATCCAGACCTTCCTCGAAGGTAGTGTGCCATGACCAAAAGAATATGATTAGCACCACTCTTCTGCATAGGGTTAAAATAAAATGCCTTATGCCCCCACCTAAGTTTCCACCTGCTCATCCTGTTTTAGGGCCCTGCATCTTTCTCTGAGACACACGTGCGGTCCTTTTAAAATAGTCTCCTTTTTTCTCTGAATTACGAGAGGACCAGGATACACGAGGTCTTCTTGCTACATGATTTCACTCGGGAATTCTTAGAGGAAGGCTCCACCAGATACGATGACCATGACCTTGAGGATTTTAAAACTCATTTAGCATTGCAGCCCTCAAAGCTGACGGGAACATTAGAATTCATCTAGCAAATGCTCCTGTAGTGTTTTGGGGTGCCATTCATTTAATGGAGGGTGGGTGTGTTGAATCTCCTGCCCTTGCCCCTTCAAACCCGCTCCTTCTCCACCGGCCTCCATGTTCCAGGAGGCCGGCCCATGCAGGCTCCCCCACTGGGCTCAGCTCCCTTGCCACTGGCTTCGACTTGGAGGGGTCTGGGTTTGCCTAATAGGAGGCACCAGAAAGATTCAGAGATGGGAGGAAAGGGAGTCAGGTATTTATTCTCCCTCCTGCGTCCCCGCCGTTGCCGTGGGTTGGCTCTGAGACTCTCCAGTGAAGGCTCCTAGAGACAGCTCCCTCTGCCACTCTCCAGTTCTCACCCCCCAGGCTCCCTTCAAGCCTAGGGTGGTCACAGCCCCCCTGAGTCGCCAGCCTTAGGGTGTGACACCAGCCTTTGTTAGTTCCGCAGAACTCTGCCTGCATGTCCACAGTCTTAAACAACTCTCCTCAGCCGGGCGCGGTGGCTCAAGCCTGTAATCCCAGCACTTTGGGAGGCTGAGACGGGTGGATCACGAGGTCAGGAGATCGAGACCATCCTGGCTAACACGGTGAAACCCCGTCTCTACTAAAAATACAAAAAACTAGCCGGGCGAGGTGGCGGGCGCCTGTAGTCCCAGCTACTCTGGAGGCTGAGGCAGGAGAATGGCATAAACCCGGGAGGCGGAGCTTGCAGTGAGCTGAGATCTGGCCACTGCACTCCAGCCCGGGCGACAGAGCAAGACTCCGTCTCAAAAAAAAAAAAAAAAAAAAGAATGGAAAAAACTCTCCTCAAGTTAAGTTGGAGTGTGCTCTGTTCCCTGCCAGGAACTCTCCTGGAAAAAGCATTCCAGAGAGATGGGGAAGACGGTGGGTAAAGGAGGTGGGGCCTCCTAGCCCTGCGTGGTGGAAACATCAGGTAGGAGTGGGGCTGGATTGGCGTCGAGAATGGACGAGCTTTCCATATTAAGCCAAGGGGTATGAAATCTCTCGTTCTCCTTGTAGGTCTCCGTAGCCCCACGTTCTCATCCTAACACATCTCTCCTGTCTTCCAGAAAGTTCCTGCTGCTTCCGTACCCCGCCTGTCCCTCTCAGCTGCTCAGGGCCCCCTCGTGGGATCATCAGCTCGAAGACAGGGATGGAGAGGCCTCTGTGCTCCCGCCTCTGCAGCTGCCTGGCCGTGCTGGCCCTCCTGTCCCCACTGAGCCTGGCACAGTATGACAGTTGGCCCCACTACCCCGAGTACTTCCAGCAACCGGCTCCCGAGTATCACCAGCCCCAGGCCCCCGCCAATGTGGCCAAGATTCAGCTGCGCCTGGCCGGGCAGAAGAGGAAGCACAGCGAGGGTCGGGTGGAGGTGTACTACGACGGCCAGTGGGGTACCGTGTGTGATGACGACTTCTCCATCCACGCTGCCCACGTCGTCTGCCGGGAGCTGGGCTACGTGGAGGCCAAGTCCTGGACTGCCAGCTCGTCCTACGGCAAGGGGGAAGGTAAACATTCTGTGCTTTGGATCTGAGTGCTGTCACCTGGCAAGGCCCGGAGCTGCCTTCCCTGAGGTCAGCCTGGGAGAGGAGGCTGCACGCACTGCAAAGTGTAAACTCTTGGTGATGCCGATCTAGGGACTGGCATCCTTCCGAGCACATGCAGGCTGCACCCTGCAGTAAGACGGGTGGGGGGGCATTTGAGGAGGGGCACAGTAAGTGACCAACCATACAGATTTGCCCAGGACTTTCCTGGCTTTCGCACAGAACGTCTCACATCCTGGGAAAACCTCAGGAAAACCAGGACAGTTGGTGACCCCACATACAGGGTGAAATCGGCCTGTGCTCCTCTCTCCACCCCATATTCCCTGCCTGGGGGCTGCGCCAGCCCAGGGGAAGTTGCACTTTATTCCAGATCATTCCCTGTTAGGAAAACCTCTTGCTCTTCCTCACAAAGGCTCCCATATGCTTGAGTTCCCTGATGCCTCCCGCTGTCCTGGCATGTGGAGTTCATTGTTTTAACACTAACCTGCTATTGCAGGCTTGGTCACGATAGGCACAGAGATGCTTTGGGTTTTTCACTGTTGGTTAGCCTATTCTTTCCTCCCCGTGAGGTTCAAATTTATTAATTTATTTTTAAAAATTGTTTTAAGAGCTGGCCAGGCACGGTGACTCATGCCTGTAATCCCAGCACTTTGGGAGGCCAAGGGTGGCTGATCACTTGAAGTCAGGAGTTCGAGACCAGCCTGGTCAACATGGGGAAACCTTGTCTCTACTAAAAATACAAAAATTAGCCGGGCATTGTGGCGAGTGTCTGTAGTCCCAGCCACTCGGGAGGCTGAGGCACAAAAATCGCTTGAACCAGGGAGGCAGAGGCTGCATGCGGTAAGCCGAGGTCGCACCACTACACTCCGGCCTGGGTGACAGAGTGAGACTCCGTCTCAAAACAAACAAAAAAAACCCCAAAAACTTTGCTTTAAGAGCTTTGAGGCAGGACAGGTTTGAAGCCCTGAACCTAGAGCTCAGTCTGTACTGACCTCTGACACCACACTTTGTAGGAAGACACTTGTCCTCTCCAGCCTCATTTTCCCCATCCGGAAGTTGGGCTCTCTAAGAACTCCTGAAACCCTGGCGGTGCATGTTCCCAAATAGGAAAGAGATGAGGGTGGGGGGCATTGTTTCTTTTTAAACATTTTTCCAGGAGCTTAGAGTTTCCCGTCTGTGGGTCAGCCAGGCAAAGGAAGCTCCCACACCCGCCCCCCGGCTGAGCTGCAGCCCAGACCTCAGCACAAGTCTGGCTACTGGACTAAAACAGGGCTGCCCACACTCCTGTCCTGGACTAAAGCGTTAATGCCATGCTGACTGCATAAGAATCGCCCAAGGGAGCTTAAAAGTACAGAATAGCACAGACCTCAACCCACCATAAATCTGGTTTAAAAGGTCTGGGCTGGAGCCCAGGACTCTTGTCTCTTTTGGAAGCCTGTAAAGTGACAGGTCTGGGAGTCATTGAAATTGATAACTGTTATCCTCCCTTCCAACTTTCTGTTATTCTAGAAATTACAGGAGAAAGGAAGTCCCATCTCATACACATCTCACCTCCATGCAATTGAAAATTTCCTGTTGGCGTAACTGGATCAGGAGACAGCAGAGAGTCAAATGTTCTCTGCAGCTCGCTCTGGGCTTCCTGGCAGCGATGAGAGCCATGGAAGTGAAGTTAGCAAATGCTGGGCTTTAGAACCCACTTCCTGTCTTCTTTAAACAAATGTCTGATACTTCCACATCTCTGTTTATCTGACTGGCTGAGCGATCCAGGGGTAACCTCAGATTCATGTTTTCCATTCCAGGCTTTCCAACACTCATTATTTTATAACAAATGCTTTCCAGTGACTGGGTATTTTTCCAGTGACAAGTTTATTTCAACCTCAATTTAAAACTTACCTGTTGTCAGACAAGGGGGTTGTGGTTTTTCCCTATCAGGAGCAGGCATGGGGTAGTAGGAGACAGGTTTTTACCCAGGTGGGACTTTGCCATCCAAGCATGGTGAAGAGTGAAAAGTTCCAAGGAGTGGCGGGAATATGAAAGGGAAGGATTAAATTCATGGTCCATGGAGACTGCTGGGTAAGGAGGGTGGTAATACATGGAGAAGTTGTAGGATTATGCATAGCTGCTGTGATCACTGGATTGCGGGTCTCTGTTCAGATGGAGACACAAGAAGTTTACTAAAAGATGAAGGGAGCTGTGTGGGGTACACAGCAGGAAGGGTGAAATGGATATTGAAGGGTGCAATCTCTGGTAATGAGAGACCATGGGACAGTGGCGGGAGCAGGATGGAGGACAGTCCCTGAGAGAGGAGGTATATCAACGAAGAGACCAGGAGTGCTGGAAAGGCCATCTTTGTGGACATGGAATCCATCAAGCATTTTAAAAGGAATAATATCAAAGAGAGGGCAGGAAGAAACAGGTGCCTGGAAGAAAACAAGCAAACCCCGTCTTGTGTTCAAGGCTTTACGAGTTAAGCTGCTTACGTGAAGTGGTGCTTGGTTTATGACATGAGAGACCTTTTGCATCTAAATATATTTGAATTTCACCAGCATCAGTCCAGATCTTTATCACTGGGTAATGGTGGGCACTTAGTAAATATTAGCTAATTGATTCATTTTGATTTGGCAGAATAGGAAAAAGAGTTGGCGAAACAGTTCTTGGTATAGTGAGCACAGAACGTGGCCAGCACCCAGGGCTTGCTCCGGCGGGGGTTAGGGGCTTCATGTGCCGGTCAGACTGTGGATAAGGCTGCCCCTCCAGGACCCCTCAAGCTCCTCTGAAGTTCAGGCTGGAGTAATGAAACCAGGGAGGGCACCAGGGATGTTCTGGGTTTTCTAGCCTGGCCTGTCCACACATTGTTCTCCCAAAGCATCTCTGAGCTCAGGTAAACCACAGGCCCTTTTAGGGAGTTCTGGAGGGAGCAGCCGTCCTGTTTCTCAATCCCTGGTCGAGGTTATAGCAGCTGAAGCTAAGGTGGTTGCTCTCCTTCACCTGTCTTCAGAATCAGGAGGCTAAGCCTATTCCCAGTCATATCCCTTATTCTTTAGACCCGAGCAACGAAGCCAGCGATTACCACATTGTGACCCCACAGACTTTCTTCTTTCCTTTTCTTTGAGACAGAGTCTTGCTTTATCACCCCAGCTGGAGTGCAGTGGTGGGATCTAGGCTCAATGTAACCTTCGCCTCCCGAGTTCAAGTGATCCTCCCATCTCAGCTCCCCCAGTAGCTGGGATTACGGGTGTGCACCACTAGACCCAGCTGATTTTTTAAGTTGTATTTTTAGTAGAGACAGGGTTTTGCCATGTTGGCCAGGCTGATCTCAAACTCCTGGCCTCAAGTGATCTTCCCACCTTGGCCTCCCAAAGTGCTAGGATTACAAGCTTGACCCACTGCACCCATTTGCGACCCCATGGAGTCTAACTTGAACAGTTTCCATTGTCCTGGGCTCTGGCATTCCAACTGAATTTCATTTATGATTTTTACCTTCCTAATGATCTGTTAACTTGTATATATGTGTGTGTGTGTGTGTGTGTGTGTGTATTTATATATATATGTTTTTATTTATCTCTTCTTTCATCAGGAGAGGCATTGGAAGGAAAGAGTAAGATAAAATTTGGCTTCTGATTGAATGGCTTTCTTGTGTCCAAAGTTCGACTCTCATCTTGTGTCCCAAGGACACAGCCTTCCTGGCAGTTCTGAGGAGGCATCTACTGGATTGTACCTAGAACCACCCTGCTTTCCAGCAGGCAGACCCAGAAGCTGGTTGCATTGGAATCAGAGTAGTCTAGTTAATAAGCACTAGACGTATAGAGGAAAAAAAAAAAAGGGCCCTTTGCAGTGGCTCATGCCTGTAATCCCAGCACTTTGGGAGGCTGGGGCAGGTGGATCACTTGAGGTCAGGAGTTAGAGACCAGCCTGGCCAACATGGTGAAATCCCGTCTTTACAAAAAAAAATACAAAAATTAGCTGGGCATGGTGGCATGTGCCTTTGGTCCCAGCTGCTTGGGAGGCTGAGGTGGGAGAATTGCTTAAACCTGGGAGGCGGAGGTTGCAGTGAGCTATGATTGCACCACTGCACTCCAGCCTGAGTGACAGAGTGAGACACTGTCTCAAAAAACAAAAAAATTTTTGTTATGAAATCAGGCCAAACGAGTATACCATGCATGGTGATGCTGTCTTGCGCTAAGTACAAATTCACATATCTACCGTCTAAATAGAAATTGACCAAGCATATGTGGAAGGGTTCCATGGAAAATTATTGGGGGTCCATGGAAGATTCGTAAGAGAGCAGCTCTTTGGGGCAGGCTCCGTAGAGTCTCTGGTTTGCAGCTGTTTTTAGTTCCTTTGATGATGCACTGGTGGACTTCCAGGTCCTTAGCGAGGGGGGTTTCTCTCACTGCAGATGGAATAGGGTGACACTGCTTTTCACCATCTCTGTCACTTCAGCAGCTTTGCGACAGAACGTTCCGCTTAGAACGTGGAGGGTCTTTTCCGTTGCTAGTACTCAGCAAGACAAACATTGGTTTGTTGTTGAGACAGCAATCGATTAGGGAGTGTATGTTTCAGTGGAGCTTGACTGCTTGGAAACCAGGCCAAATTGAGAAGCCAGTTGGAAAACCTCAGCCCAGATGTTTTCAATTAGCTCTTTGTTCTCCACAATGGATCCAAGGTGCTGTCATTTGGGCCCTGACCAGCAACCGTGAGAACAGACACGTTTCAGCAGGGCCTGGACATCAGGAGACTGGCCCCGGGGTCCTCCTTGACCTTGAAGACCCTCTGTTTCTCTCCTTGGTTTCCTAATCTCTCCAATGGGAATGTTTTTATTTGCTTTTCTCTTACATCGTAGAAGCAGTAGAATGTATTGTTTTTCTGACGGACTGGAAGAAGGAAGGGGAAAGGGAGGTTGAAAGCGTACCAGGCACATACATTACCTCATTGAGTCTCCATGGCAGCCTGTTTGCTTGGCATCATTATTTTGGCTTTAGAAATGAGAAGCAGGTATGGTGAGGCAGTTGCCCGCATCACACAGTGTCCCAGTGTGTGGCAGGTAGAACTTGAACCCAGGCTTGTTTGACTATGTCTGCTCCTCTAGACTCCTAAAAGGAGCTGTGAGAAAAATGAGAGGTTTAGTTTTGTTTTCTTTCATTTTTGCAGCGGCACTTATAAAAATCACTATTTGAAAACCCTCTAGTACTTTATGATTTTTAAAAAAATTATGGCAAGATGCGCATCACATAAAATTTACCACCTTAACTTTTTGGGGTTTTTTTTGGAGACAGGGTCTCACTATCACCCAGGCTGGAGTGCAATGGCACAATCACAGCTCACTGTAGCCTCAACCTTCTGGGCTCAAGCAATTCTCCCACCTCAGCCTCCTGAATAGCTAGGACTACAGGCATGCACCACCATGCCCAGCTAAATGTTTTGATTTTTAGTAGAGACGAGGTCTCGCTATGTTTCCCAGGCTGGTCTCGAACTCCTGAGCTTGAAGGATCCTCCCGCCTTGGCCTCCCGAAGTGTTGAGATTACAGGTGTGAACTGTGTCCAGCCCAGCCTTAAACATTTTTAAGTGTATAGTTCAGTAGTGTTAAGCATATTCACATTGTTGTGCAGCCATCATCACCGTCCATCTCCAGACTTTTCCATCTTGCAAAACTGAAACTCTGTACCGATTAAACAACCACACTCATTTCTTTCTCATCCCAGGCCCTGGCAGCCACCACTCTACTTTCTGTTTCAATGAATTTGACTCTTCTAGATACCCCATATGATATTTGTCTTTTGGGACTGGCTTATTTCACCTAACATCATGTCTTTATGAATCATCCATGTTGCAGCAGGTTTCGGAGTTTCCTCCCTTTTGAAGGCTGACTAATATTCCCTTGTATGGATAGACCACATTTTGTTGATGGATACCTGGGTTGCTTCCACGTCTTGGCTATTGTGAATAATGCTGTTATGAGCACAGGTGTGCAGATACCTCTTAGAGACCCCGTTTTCAATTCTTTTGCTGGATCATATGGTAATTTTACTTTTAATTTTTTTTTTTTTTTTTTTGAGACGGAGTCTTGCTCTGTGGCCCAGGCTGGAGTGCAGTGGCCGGATCTCAGCTCACTGCAAGCTCCGCCTCCCGGGTTCCCGCCATTCTCCTGCCTCAGCGTCCGGAGTAGCTGGGACTACAGGCGCCCGCCACCTCGCCCGGCTAGTTTTTTGTATTGTTAGTAGAGACAGGGTTTCACCGTGTTAGCCAGGATGGTCTCGATCTCCTGACCTCGTGATCCGCCCGTCTTGGCCTCCCAAAGTGCTGGGATTACAGGCTTGAGCCACCGTGCCCGGCCTACTTTTAATTTTTTAAGGAAACATCATACTGTTTTCTATAGCACCTGTACCATTTTGCACTCCCACTGACAGTGCACAAGGGTTCTAGTTTCCACACCCTTGCCAGCACTGTCATTTTGTTTGTTTTGTTTTGTTTTTGTTTTTGTTTTGTTGTTGTTTCTTTTTGTTTTTTTGATTTTTGAGACAGAATCTTGCTCTGTTGCCAGACTGGAGTGCAGTGTTGTGATCTCAGCTCACTGCAACCTCTGTCTCCCAGGTTCAAGCCATTCCCCTGCCTCAGCCTTCTGAGTAGCTGGGATTATAGGCACGTGCCACCACGCCTGGCTGATTTTTTGTATTTTAGTAGAGACAGGGTTTCACCATGTTGGCCAGGATGGTCTCAATCTCCTGACCTCGTGATCCACCCGACTCGGCCTCCTAAAGTGCTGGGGTTACAGGTGTGAGCCACCACGCCTGGCCCATTTTCTGTTGTTTTGATAGTCGCCATCCTAAGGGTGTGAAGTAGTGCTTCACTGTGGTTCACCCTCTAGGACTTTGCACGCTGAATTCTCTACTTAGTGCAAGTGAGAAAAAAACCAGGAGGTAAGCAGAGTCCCATGGTGGCCTTCTAGAACATAATGAGGTGGTTCCATGGGCCAGTCTGGCTGGGCTGTCTCTGAGCCAGTGATGGGAAACGTTGAGAAGTAAGAGGAGCTGAATAGGAAGTCAAGGCCCGGGCTTCTGAGCTCAAGGGGTGGTGGGATAATCACGCCACCTCATCCTCTAGGTATTGGAAGACCAAGGAGATAGTACATGTGAAATGCCTTAAAAACCTCAAACCAGGCCGGGCGCAATGGCTCATGCCTGTAATTCCAGCATTTTGGGAAGCCAAGGCAGGCGGATCACGAGGCCAGGAGATCGAGACCATCCTGGCCAACATGGTGAAACCCTGTCTCCACTAAAATACAAAAAATAAGCTGGGCGTGGTGGCACACGCCTGTAGTCCCAGCTACTTCGGAGGCTGAGGCAGGAGAATCACTAGAACCCAGGAGGCAGAGGTTGCAGTGAACCGAGATCGCCCCACTGCACCCCAGCCTAGAGACAGAGCCAGACTCTGTCTCACACAACAACAACCACCCCAACAACAAAAAACCCAAACCTTCAGTGGCTGGAGAGTTTAGTTCCTCCCTGAAGGGTCAGAGTTCAGCCTCTGCTACAGATAGAAGGTGAGACTGGCTTGTGCCATAATCAGTGCCACTAAAACATCATCATCATCACTGTTTTTTAGTAACTATGGCCAGCAATGAACTAGGCACATGCTTCCTAGTATCTGTAATCTGCACACAGCTGTGCAGCTGAAGTGTCATTTTTCGTCCCACTTTACTGATAAGAAAAGGGGCCCTTGACCCTGGCTGAACAAGAGCTCAAACCCGGCTTGGTACCCAAAACTCCACTCTTTCCACTATCCCATGTGACTTCTGGGCTTAAATCTAATTTCTATCCTAATCATGTTCAATCTACCACATCCCCAAATCACATTAGCTGCTTACCGTAGTGTGGGAATCCAGGTGGTCTCGAGCTACGTGCAGCATCTTAATATAATAAAAATTAATTGATGGCCACACACAGCTGCCAAAATTAGAGAAAAATTCTCTTTCCATGTAAGACACTGGTGTCCCTCAAAGACTCAGACCTGCATTGATGCATCTTTTGGTTTCTCTCCTCTCTGCCTCCTTCAGGGCCCATCTGGTTGGACAATCTCCACTGTACTGGCAATGAGGTGACCCTTGCAGCATGCACCTCCAATGGCTGGGGCGTCACCGACTGCAAGCACACGGAGGACGTCGGTGTGGTGTGCAGCGACAAAAGGATTCCTGGGTTCAAATTTGACAATTCGTTGATCAACCAGATAGAGGCAAGTCATGTGCTTTTGATGTCTCCATCATGCAAACATTTTTCCTCTTCCATGCAACTCGCTTTTTGTGTATTGATTTCAAGTGTGTGTGAGCAGGAAGGAGGGTACCTAACCCAATGGGATTAGATGCAAGGGCAGTTGAGGGAAGGATTTCTGGAGAAGGGAATCCCATCCATGGGGAAAGGGCATTTCCAGGCACAAGGAACAGCATGGACAGAGGCACAGAGGTGGGAAGGTTGATCTCAGGGAGCATGATCTTAGGGAGAGAGCATCTGGGAGTAGAGTTAAACTGAAGCTGGAAAGATGGGCATGAAACACCTCCTCTGCCATGTTCAGGAGCTTGCCCTTTGGGTAGGAAAATGTATGAGTTATCAATTGCTGCATAACAAATTGCCCCCAGATTTTGCAGCTGAAAACAATAAATCTTTATTATCTCACACGGTTTCTGAGAGTCAGGAATTGAGGAGCAGCTTAGCTTCTTGCTTCTGCTCAGGGTCTCTCATGGAATTGCACGCAGGCTGTCAGTAGGGGCTGGAAGGTCCCCTCCCACACAGGCTGTTATGGTTGTTGGCAGGCTGTGGTTCCATGCTAGCTGTAGACTGCAGCCCTGTGTTCCTCTCTATGTGGCCTCTTTGTAGGCTGCTTGAGTGGCCTCAGGACATGGTGGTCATCTTCCCTCACAGTAAGTGAGGCAAAGGAGAGCAAGAGAAAGAGCACAGGATGGAAGTCATGTTTCATAACTTAATCTTGGAAGTGATAGGCCATCATTTCACTGTATTCTATGGATCACACAGACTAACCCTGGTAGAGAGTGGGAGGAGATTACACAAATGTGAGACACAAGGTAGGGTTTCTGGGGCCATCTTGAAAGCTGGCTACCACTGGCCAATGTAGCTAAGGATTGGAATCACTTTTTTTAATTAATTTTTTTTTTTTTTTTTTGAGATGGAGTCTCATTCTGTTGCCCAGAGAGGAGTGCAGTGGGGGTGATCTCGGCTCGCTGCAAGCTCTGCCTCCCGGGCTCACACTATTCTCCTGCTTCAGCCTCCCATGTAGCTGGGACTACAGGCGCCCGCCACCATTCTGGGCTATTTTTTTGTATTTTTAGTAGAGATAGGGTTTCACCATGTTAGCCAGGATGGTCTCAATCTCTTGACCTCGTGATCCACCCACCTCGGCCTCCCAAAGTGCTGGGATTACAGGCGTGAGCCACTGCTCCTGGCCTGGAATCACTTTAAAAATGCAAGTACTGGGCTGGGTGCAGTGGCTCACGCCTGTAATCCCAGCACTTTGGGAGGCTGAGGCGGGTGGATCTCGAGGTCAGGACATTAAGACCATTCTGGCTAACACGGTGAAACCCCGTCTCTACTAAAAAATACAAAAAACTAGCCGGGCGAGGTGGCGGGCGCCTTTAGTCCCAGCTACTCAGGAGGCTGAAGCAGGAGAATGGCGTAAACCCGGGAGGCGGAGCTTGCAGTGAGCCGAAATCAGGCCACTGCACTCCGGCCTGGGCGACAGAGCGAGACTCTGCCTCAAACAAACAAACAAACAAACAAATGGAGGTACTGGGGCCTCCCACTGACCTGCTGGCTCAAAATCTCCTGCTATGGGACCAGTTTATTTTTCTTTAAGCAGCCCCAGATGATTCTGATGTTGCCAGACTGATCATTTCAGCATTTGAAAATCTACATTTATGGCTAAATTTCAGGGTTAGCTTTCCAGCAAATTCTTTACCCAAACAATTAAATTAACAAACACTTATTACATTACTCTTATGTGCAACATATGTGGGGCTTAGGACAGGATGAGTTGGCAGCTAACACTCCTGTCCTCAAGGAACATGTAGGACGCCACCCCCAAGGAATTGTGGGATCCCAGCACTAATGCAGAAGAAAGGTGACTTGAAATTGCCCTATTTGGGCTCCAGAGGAAGTTCTCCCAAGACTGTGGCCTTTACCGTCATGGCTCACACAGTCCTGCTCTCTCCATATATGTTCCCAAGCGTGCTGGGAATTTGTCCAGCACTATAGTATAGCATGGAAAAGGATTTCCAGGCTTCTCTCAACTGTGGAGGAGGCTGCTTCTGGTCGACACCTGTCAAATGCTACTATTTTATTGAAGATAACTAGAGAGATTGTGATGGAGTTGATGTACTTTCCTCAGTCTTCCAGTTACTAATGACAGTTTTGCTTTCTTTACCATGAAGTTTATGATCTGACAGATGGGCTTGTCCAACCCAGTTTCACAAAATTTTCCATCTCCATTCCTTATAACCTCATGAGCAATAATTAGCCCCCAGTTATGTGTATCTTATCTCTCCCATGAGATTGGAAGCTCCCAGAGGGCAGGGGCTATATCTTATGCATCATTGTATCCAACAGATAAATTCTAGGTACCTAATGGGAACAATGTTTCCAACTTCCAAATTTTCTTCTTCCCAGAAATGTGAGCCAGAAATTGTTATCTCCTTAGTTGGAGAATCTCCCAGGATAAAATATAAGCTAAACAGCAATGAGAAGCACATGGAAACAAATAATTTCTTTACAGCTTGTCCTGCCTAATCGGACCATGAGCTGATTTGTAACATCTTGGATGGGCCTCTGTTCAACCTAGAACCTCAGGTTAATCTACTTGGAGTGTCCAGTGAAGACCCAGGCTTCTTGGCATAAGAAAGTCATTGATGACTTGAATTTAAAAAAAAAAAAAGGACAGGCCAAAACATCAGTGAGCTTTGTGTCGAGAAAATGAGAAGGCTCATCTGGCATTAGAAAAAAAAAGATTTTGGAAAAAGGACTCTGAATGGCACTTCATTAGATAAATGTTTGTTAAATATCTACTAAGTGCCAGTTCCAATGCTTAGCAATTCCAGGGCGAAATAAGATGGGTCATATCAAAAGCAGAACTTTCATGGGGTGGAATAAACACAGAAAAGACTGAAAATGGCTGGGCATGGTGGCTCATGCCTGTAATCCCAGCATTTTGGGAGGCCAAGGCGGGTGGATCACCTGAGGTCAGGAGTTCGAGACCAGCCTGGCTAACATGGTAAAATCCCGTCTCTACTAAAAATACAAAAATTGGCCAGGCATGGTGGCGGGTACCTATAATCTCAGCTACTCAGGAGGCTGAGGCAAGAGGATTGCTGGAACCTGGGAGGCGGAGGTTGCAGCGAGCCGAGATTGCACCATTGCACTCCAGCCTGAGCCGACAACAGCAAGACTCTATCTCAAAAAAAAAAAAAAAAGACTGAAAAAAAAAATATGTCGGAGACAACTTTCTTATTCTGGAAGGGCTGAGATTCCATGGCAAGGAGCATGGGCCCTAACGAATCTCCAGAAACCCACAGAGGGCAACCTATGGAGACGTCTGGCTTAAAGAGCCAGGTGACATCCACAGCCTTATATGCTCTGCATTTTCCTAGAAGGCCTCCCTTTTGCTGTCAGATAGATCAGGCTGATGCCCACAAGCCAGGGGGAAGCTTTCTGGCCCAACCACAAAGACTGAGGGAACTTTCATTGATGACCAGTCCCCTGCAACTTCTTCCCTTTGGTAGCCACTGAAAGTAGATCATGAAAGGGCCTAGACCTCAGGATGTCTGGGGAGAACCTCCGTGAGTTGCCAGAAGGTTCTTGTACCCAGGGCTTTGTGGCTAAGGCTTATGCTTACTGGCAGTGCTGGCCTGATGGGTGGAGAACTGCCTGGACCTCCTACGTGGGATATTTATGGGATGCTGAGACGTTTCTCCAAAATACCTTCTGGAATGGCCTGTGTCGGTAGCTGAAGTCATAGGATCATTCCTCTCAGCTAAAGAAATGCCTGCTATTAAATTTTTGTGGATAAGAAGAAGAGACATAGCTTTGGTGGACATGCAGTTGGGTGAGGTCATGAACACACTGACTAATGATACCCAGGGTAAACTGCTGACTAATTTGTGTAAACACAGTGGATAGTCTCTGATGGCAAGCGCTAGGGCTCTGCTCTGGCCTCCCCATCATGTGTCAGGAATGTTCATGGAAATTAAAAGGAATACTGATAAAATCTATGGGAGATACAAAACTAGGAGAGATTGCTGGAGTATAAAATTATGGAATGAACTTTCAGAAAAACTGCTGTAGGTTGAAATAATGGGCCCAAGCTGTAACATACTAGGGATGAATAGAAGGGCCTATATCAAAGTCCATGGGGGAAAAAAGTCCCAGGAGTGCAGACTTTAGGGAGAGTAAGTAAAAAATCATTGATCTTTTTTTTAAAAAAAAGGCGTGTTGTGGGCCGGGCGCGGTGGCTCAAGCCTATAATCCCAGCACTTTGGGAGGCCGAGACAGGCAGATCACGAGGTCAGGAGATCGAGACCATCGAGACGGTGAAATCCCGTCTCTACTAAAAAATACAAAAAACTAGCCGGGCGAGGTGGCGGGCGCCTGTAGTCCCAGCTACTCGGGAGGCTGAGGCAGGAGAATGGCGTAAACCCGGGAGGTGGAGCTTGCAGTGAGCTGAGATCCGGTCACTGCACTCCTGCCTGGGCGACAGAGCAAGACTCCGTCTCAAAAAAAAAAAAAAAGGCGTGTTGTGGTGGCTCACACCTGTAATCCCAGCACTTTGGGTGGCAGAGGTGGTCAAGATTGCTTGAGCCCAGGAGTTTGAGACCAGCCTGGGCAATATGGCGAGACCGCATCTCTACCAAATTAAAAATATTAACCTGACATAGAGGCATGCGCCTGTGGTCCCAGCTACCTGGGAGGCTGAGGTGGAAGGATTGATTGACCCTAGGAGGTGGAGGCTGCAGTGAGCCATGATGGTGCCACTGCATTCCAGCCTGGGTGACAGAGCGAGACCCTATCTCAAAAAAAAAAAAAAAAGAACAAATCTCTGAGGCAGCAGTGGTTGACAAAAAGCTCTGTGTCAGCCAAGAGTATGGTAGGGCTGCTGGAAAAAAAAAAAAGAAAAAAAAAAACCAGTTAATGTCAACTGCTTTACAGATAGAAGAATTATTTCCCTAAGCTCTTTGCCTTTGGGACCAGTCGCTAACTGTAGGGTTCAGTTCTGGATCCAGATCTTAACCAGGTCACCAGGGGAAAGGCCAGCAGGATGGAGACAAATCTGGAAACCATATCACAAGGAAGTAAAGTTTTTTGTCAAGAAAAGAGATATGGGGGGAGATGGTTCTCTTCAAATACTTGAACTACTACCATACAGAAGAATGTTTAGAATGTATTCCAACTCCCGGCCGGATGCAGTGGCTCATGCTTGTAATCCCAGCACTTTGGGAGGCCGAGGCAGACAAATCATGTGAGGTCAGGAGTTCAAGACCAGCCTCTCCAACATGGTGAAACCCTGTCTATACTAAAAATAGAAAATTAGCTGGGCGTGGTGGTGGGCGCCTGTAGTCCCGGCTACTTGGGAGGCTGAGGTTGAACCCGGGGAGGGGGAGGTTGCAGTGAGCCGACATGGTGCCATTGCACTCCAGCCTGGGCAACAAGAGCAAAACTCTGTCTCAAAAAAAAAAAAAGAATATATTCCAACTCCCAGAGCCAAGGCGGAGGGGAGTGTGATGGGAGATAGATCTTAGGCTCACTGGAAGCCCCGCAGTAGGTAGCTCTACCCAAAGTTAGTGGTGAGTGTTACGTGCATCCGTGTGAAGAGACCACCAAACAGGCTTTGTGTGAGCAACATGGCTGTTTATTTCACGTGGGTGCAGGCGGGCTGAGTCCGAAAAGAGAGTCAGCGAAGGGAGATAAAGGTGGGGCCCTTTTGTAGGATTTGGGTAGATAAAGGAAAATTACAGCCAAAGGGGGGTTGTTCTCTTGCGGGCAGGAGTGGGGGTTACAAGGTGCTCAATGGGGGAACTTTTTGAGCCAGGATGAGCCAGGAAAAGGAATTTCACAAGGTAATGTCATCGCTTAAGGCAGGGACCGGTCATTTTCACTTCTTTTGTGGTGGAATGTCATCAGTTAAGGCGGGTCAGGGCATTTGTACTTCTTTTGTGATTCTTCAGTTACTTCAGGCCATCTGAGCTTATGCGTGCAAGTCACAGGGGATGCAATGGCTTGGCTTGGGCTCGGAGGCCTGACAGTGAGCTCCTTGTCGGTGGAGGAATTCAAGCATGAACTGGACAACACCTGCCAGGAATATTGTGGTCAGATTGCCTACATGGGGAGGGAAGTGGGATTAAGTGATTGCCAAGTTTCAAGACCCTGTTACTCAGTGTCTGGGAAAATGCACTCATCCCACATAGTGTGTGCCTAGCTGGATATTGACATTGCGTACCATGTGTAAATTGGCATCACATGTGTGTGAGAACATAGAGAGAAGGGATGCCAACCAACATGTGTATTGTGTGCTTGAGTTCTCTGTTTGCCTTTTCTGCAGCCCCTAATGGCCTTGACCTTGAAACCAGGTACAGACTTTTCACTCTTCATATCAAAGTGTGAGAGTTAAAGCCCTCCTTCAAATTCCTCCACTTTGGAAGGGGCAAATTGAAAAGTGGCCAGGAATGAAATGTCAGTGAATGATTTCTCTGTGTTTTGCAACCCCAGTCGTAGGCCACTGGGCCTCCACGTCCCTTCCCATGCCTACTCTGCAAGGGCGTGGGCTGGGCTCTGTAACATTCACCCTCATTAACCCCTGGAGATTGGGGACAGGTCACAGATCGTTACAGATGACCCTCACAACCCATGCTTCCTCCAGAGTGCACTGGAATTCCCAAAGCAGAGAATGGAAGAAAACTGCATCAGTCTAGACCAAGTTCATCCTACTCTGGAATGCCAGAGGCATGAGTCACTGAGCCCTGGAGCCTGGCTGATGGAATTTCACTTAATGAGCGAACTGTGCTTCCCTGGACTCCTACAGCTGCTTGCAGCATCCTTGGGAGCTCCTGATTGTAGATTCCTCTCTAAAGGAGAAAAAAAAAAAAAAATCACACCTTCTTCACATAAGTAACCCCACCAAGGGAAAGTTCACAGGTTTGTACCCTAACCTGCCTTTTGACCAGCATCCAGAACAACGGGGCAAGTGTCGAGCGAGTTGAATTCAATCCCTTCCAGCTGTGACGGTCTGTAGTTCGGTGGCAATGGTTTCTCCATCGGAATGACGTAGTGTGCATTCATCATTTACAAGGTAGTTTTAAATATTCTGTAGGGGAAAAAAATCAGATGATTTCTGTGAAAGTGCTTTGCAGACTCTGAAAGTGCTGCCCTGGGTTCATTTCATCCAGGAAATTAACCAGGCAGGTTCTCAGTTTTCCCCTTTTCTGACACAGGCTGTGCCGTCATATCTTATTGTATATTCTCCGTTTTGGACTCCAGAATTGAAGGCAGAACCCCTGGGTTCCAGTCCCAGTGGAGACTGGAACTCACAGCTCTGTGTCCAGTGACTGACCCTTCTTGGGACTCTGGACACTGTCCTACAAAACAGAAGTTTGTCTGGACATAAAATCAGTTTTAGGTCAATCCTCAAAACTTTCTTAAAAGGAGGTAAGTAGGAGCAAATAAGCAAATGTGAAATACTCTTGGCTCCAAACGAACATCTCTTTTAAACCTGGAAAACAGAGCCCAAACCAAACCTCCTAGGATTTCAGAGCCTCTTAAATCGAGACGCTTTGTTTCCTGCCTGTGGCGGGTAGACCGGTTGGAAAAAGCATTAGATAAGGAAAGATGACAAATCCAGATGCCCTGCTGAGTAAACCTCTGCTCCCCGGCTGCTCTGCACGTTGCCCAGTCATGTGCTCTCACAGGAAGCCTCGTGGCTGGGCTGTGTGTCGCTAGATCAGGCAACGTTTTGGTCTTTTCTCTTTTCTTCACCCCACCCCTCCCCACCCCACCCCACCCCACCTTCTTCCTTACCCATCCTTTAAAGGCTCTTTTGCAAAAAGCAATTCCATTGCCAGAACTGATTGGAAAATCCCCAGGCTGTGAGATTTAGGTGTTGTCTATCCCCTGAATGACCTCCAAGCCTCAGTTTCCCGTTTGTGAAAGTGGACAGCGCAGGAGGTCTTGAGGGGCCAATAGAGGGACGATGAGGACAGAACGAGGAGAAAGCCATTTCTTTCCACCCAAGGGGAAAACCCGGTCCCCCTATTCTCTGCTCTCTCGCGTTCGTCTGGAAGGATGCTGAGACCTGAAAAAGCCCTTTCTTCTCATCTTAACTACAGAGACTGAGGCTGCTGTGAATTTTTTAAATTCCTTGGGTCCAGGTTTTTATTAGTTACAGTCAGCTGCCAAATGTTTCAGCATTGCCCTCCCAGCGGCAGCTCTGTCTGGGGGCGGCAGAGGGTGGAGGGCTTCAGCCTAAGAGGGAAAGGTCTCTAGAAGGACTTCTGAAAAGTCTGAACCCTTCCCAGCCAGGAATCTCATCCTTCCCCTGACTCCCACCAGAGAGGTTGCACTGGGTGGTTTGGGGAAAAAAGGGGGCCTGTTTTCACCTCTGTGCAGTTTAGAAGGTAGTGCTCCCCCCGCGCCTAAATTTAGACCCCATTCCTGGATGGTCACAGGGTAGTTGGATGGCCTCTCTGTAAGAGGAAGAGAAATGGTAGCCAGGGGATAGTTTGTGCCGGAATTTTTGGCAAGGGCAGGAGCCGAGGTGGAGGCCCACAGCCTCTGAACGCTCAGTTTTACTGAACTGTCTGGCTGGACAATCAGATGTAGCTCTCCTGGGTTTTGTCTCTCCTACTTCTTGGACAAGAGGATGTATAACATCCTGTCCAGGACTGGGTACAGTGGCTCATGCCTGTATTCCCAGCACTTTGGGAGGCCAAGATGGATGGATCACTTGAGGTCAGGAGTTGGAGACCAGCCTGGCCAACGTGACAAGACCCCCCCTCACTACTAAAAAATGCAAAAAATTAGTTGGGCATGGTGGCGCATGCCTGTAGTCCCAGCTACTCGAGAATCGCTTTAACCCAGGAGGTGGAGGTTGTAGTGAGCTAACATTGCACCACTGCACTCCAGCCTGGGCAACAGAGGGAGACTCCATCTCAGAAAGAAAAAAAAAGATCCTGTCCAGCCCTCACATTCTGCGATTCTATTTACTAAGAGCCTGTATGTAGCCAGGGCTTGCCAGCTTCCAAAAGGGACACACAAAGCAAGTAGTTCTAGAGTGACCTATTTTCCCAACTGAACATCTGAAATGCAGAAGGGTGTGTATGTGGATAACAGATGGGAACCTGGTTTCTGACCCGGGTGTTGCAGATACAATGCTTTGAAAAGTATAAATACCATTAAAACTCTTCGTGAGATGAAATAAACCAATACATAACATTCTGTTTATTTGTTAGACAGCACACATGAATAAGGAGGCTTATAATTTGTTTTAGATGAAATAAATAAATGAACAGGATGTACTCAAACTTTGAAGAATGTGATTGGGTGCTCAAATGCATGGCAGTTTGGAGAAGAGAGAGGTGAATGAGGACACCTGTGGGATAGTTGCTATCTGGACAAAGTGGGGGCTTGAGCTGGGCTGGAGAAAGCCTCTGCCTGCCCTGGGTGGGCAGATCCACTCTGCAGGGAGGTCTGGTGATGTGACTAGGGCAGAGTGGGCAGCGGTCAGCCTGGTTCAGCAATGCGCCTAAGTGGCTTATTTGAGTCACCTCAGCCATGCTGGGTGTCAATGCCATGGAATTCCCCCACCCCATCCCCAGGAGCCTGTTGCTAAGGATCTGTTCGTTCATTCACTCGATACATTTCGATTCAGCACCAGACCCTACACTAGGCATGAGGATAAAGGGAGTGATGGAACGGACCATCTTGCCCACCCCGAGCTTACCGTTCAGCAGTGGAGAAACAATCTCATGCATCATGACTGTGTTACCCTGGTGATGATGGCTGTGAAGAGAACCCCAGATTCACCATGAGGGTGTGTGGTGTGCAGTCGGGCCTGACCAGGACAGGAGGAAGTGCTGGGTCACAGGGGCTGGTTGTTGGAGCAGGTGTCCCACCGGCTTCCTGCCGACAGCAGGGCTTGCCCGTTCTCCAAAAAAGCAGCCTCTGTTACCTACCCAAATGGCTGCCTGCTGGGAAAATGAAACACAGAGCATTCAGTTTTCCAGCAGTGTTGCAAAGCTTTTGATTTACAGGAGGAAGGCCCCAACAGACTACCGGCTCTTTCCTTTGGTGGTGTCAGCATGACCTCAGCTCTCCAAGCCACCCCCACCCTGCCCCCACTGGCCTCTGTCGCCTAGAGCTGAGGAACAGAAATTGTTGAAATGCCTTTCCTCTCCCACTTTCTTCCATCAAGAAGTCACAGGCTAAAGAACGTTATTAGCAGCTTATTTTTTGTTGAGTTGGAGTTTCGCTCTTGTCGCCCGGGATGGTGCAATGGCGTGACCGCAGCTCACTGCAACGTCTGCCTCCTGGGTTCAAGTGATTCTCCTGCCTCAGCCTCCTGAGTAACTGGGATTACAGGTGCGTGCCACCATGCCCGGCTAATTTTTGTATTTTTAGTAGAGCCCCATGTTGGCCAGGCTGGTCTGAAACTCCTGGCAGCCTCTTAAACTAAGAGTTTCTGATTGGATCATCAAAAAGGGATAATTACAACATAGCCAGACTCCTGGAATACAGCATGCCTCATAGTGTGTACAGATAATACCCACTTAGCCAAGCCATCTAACTGTGTGCTGAGGATCAGACGGCTTTTAATTCAGTTCAGTAACTATTTATTGGTGTCAGATCTCAAGGGAAAAGGGGAGAGGGTGTTAGGGAGTTCAGGTGACAAAAGGATGCCTGGACAAAGCACAGATGTTCTCCTGTCCATAAGTCACACAAGTCATGCTTATGTTAGGAAGAGAGGGGAGGACTACATAGCTGTTTATTTTGCATTAAACAAAGAATAAAAAAAGTCTTTATTAAAATGTTGAACTTGGGCGCACAGCATGTCTAGCTAAGCTAAACTCCTGTTGTTGGATTTTGAAAAAATCATTACTGGTTCCTTCCAAACATGTTTGAGGACCCACTCTGTGTCTGGCGAGTCCTCAGACATGGTTGGAAGGAACCAGTAATAATTTCTTACTGTGTGGGTAATACAAAAATGAATAAGGTACAGTTTTGCCCTTAGGGGATTCACAGTCCAATTGAGTGGCAAAAGGATGCGGAAAAGTAAATACTAGTACAAGAGAGTCAGCATAAGCCAAGAACTCAATGAGTCACCAGACGCCAGTGCTGGAGGAATAAAGAAGAAATCAAACATGTGGATGTGCTATTTGGGGGCAGGGGAGGGGGCTTCACAGAGATGCTGGTACTGCCTCTCCTCCTCTAGATCACGGACCTCATGACAGTGAGGACCATGCCTGTCCTTTCAGAGTCTCACACAGCACTTGGGACATGGTAGCACTGGACAAATATTTTTGAATGAACAAATGATTAACAGTTTCCCTGAGGGTTGGCAGGATTCTGATAGGTAGAAAGAAGGGACAGAGAATGGCAGGGTGTGGTTTGGGCCTAACACGGGGGTGCCACCGGGAAGATCTGAGCAAGACCCTTGAATGCACTGTGGTCAAAGAGGATGAACGGACGGGAGAAGAAACCAGAGGCCAGGAGACAGTGTGGGCCTAGGTGAGATGACAACATTATCACGCCCTTTCTTATGCTCCCACAATTCTCCTTGCACAGCTGACTGGGAATTGGGAGTGAGAATGGCAAGCTAATAGAAGGGCAAAGAGAAGGTCTTGCATGGGCTGAATGGGCGCATGAGTGAGGAAGAGAGATGGTCACAAAGGTCTGCAAAGCTGGAGGCAGGCGCGTCCCTCAGTAACTCGATGAAAAGAGGAAGAGGTGAAGGCATCTTGAATGTGTTTGGTTTCAGGTGCTAAGGAAAGTGTCAAGCTGGTAGTTGGGACATGGGTCTGTATCTGGGAGGCCACTGTTTTGTTTTGTTTTGTTTCTTAGAGAAGAGATCTCGCTCTGTCGCCCAGGCTGGAGTACAGTGGCGCAATACTGGCTCACTGCAGCCTCAAACTCCTGGGCTCAAGTGATTCTCCCACCTCAGCCTCCTGGGAACTAGGACTATGGGCAGGTACCACCGTGCCCAGCTAATTTTTTTTCATTATTATTATACTTTAAATTCTAGGATACATGTGCAGAACATGCAGGCTCGTTACATAGGTATACCTGTGCCATGCTGGCCTACTGCACCCATCAACCCATCATTTAAATTAGGTATTTCTCCCAATGCTATCCCTCCCCCAACCCCACGACAGGCCCCAGTGTGTGATGTTCCCCACCCTGTGTCCAAGTGTTCTCATTGTTTAATTCCCACCT
>NW_012114977.1:4662345-4674196 GCF_000951035.1 Colobus angolensis palliatus | reverse complement strand
CCTCAGCCTCCCAAGTAACTGGGATTACAGATGCCCAGCTAATTTTTTTTTTTTTGTATTTTTGGTAGAGATGAGGTTTCACCATGTTGGTCAGGCTGGTCCTGACCTCAAATGATCCACTCACCTCAGCCTCCCAAAGTATTGGGATCACAGGCGTGAGCCACCACGCCCCACCTATTTATGTATTTATTTTTGAGATAGAGTCTTGCTCAACTGAGTCACCTCAGCTGGAATACAGTGGCACAATTTTGGCTCACTGCAACCCCCACCTCCTGAATTCAAGTGATTCTCCTGCCTCAGCCTCCTGAGTTGCTGGGATTACAGGCATGCACCACCATGACTGGCTATTTTTTGTGTTTTTTGTTTGTTTGTTTGTTTTAGTAGAGATGGGATCTCACCATGTTGGCCAGGCTGGTCTTGAACTCCTGATCTCAAGTGCTCTGCTCACCTCAGCCTCCCAAAGTGCTGGGATTAGAGGTGTGAGTCACCATGCCCGGCCCTGTTTTGTTTTTAAATAGCCAAAGTAAGAAAGCTGCAGGCTCTGAGAGTAAGATGCAGGAACTTGCTGGTGGTTGTGGGAGGCTGCATGCGAGGTGAGCAGAGGCTGGCTGGAGTTGACACTCATGCATTCTCGTTGAGATGTTGGCATGATGTTATGTCTTCCCAGCATTGTCCTCCCACCCCTCCTCACCCCCAGGATGACTTCTCAGGTCAGAAAGCCTGGGCTGATATTATGACTTCTAGAACAGCGGGAAGGAGAATGACCACTGAGCTAAGACCCAGCCTTGCCAGCGGGCCTAGTGCTGAGAGTTTGGGGCAACTGTGATGTGGATTCACGTAGTCTGACTTGCTTGACTTGCTTCTCCTTGTACCTTTCCCTGATGCAACTTCCAGCTAGACTTTCAAAATGGGTGATTTTTCCTCATTGGCGACAGACCCAGACTATCGCATCCTGGAATTGGCAAGTCATGAGCAGATGCTGCAAATGTTAAATGTCATTCAGGCATAAACCTGAGAGTCAGAGCCCGGAGCTCCCTTCCTCTCCAGCTGAAGTGACAAGTCCCTTGCCTGACTGTGCCTTGGGTTTCCCTTCTGGGAGCGGATGCAAATCACTCCCAGAGCCTCAGGCCCTGCTGGAGGATGTGATGAGCTCTGAGGACCACACTTCCCAGAGTTTCTGTGTCTCTCTTGAAGGGAAGCTTTCTGGAGGCCTGGGTGCACTGTTGTCTCTGGCAAGAGGGACAGCATCAGGTTTTAGCTTGAATTTTAATACGTGCAGGGTGCTTGACCAGCTTCTGGCATTTGGAGCTGAATTTTAAACTAGCAAGTCTAGAGTGCCTTTCATTTAAAAACAAGAAAAAAAAAGTGTATATATTTCAATATTTCAAACTTTCTCTTCACTTTTGGGACTGAACTCCTGGGGCAAAAAATATCCTAACACTTGTGGTCATGGAAGGGATTCCCACAGCAGTGAAGTGTATGTGTTTTCTAAGAGGTCTAACTGAGTCTCTGTGAGCTGGTTAGCTAGTGTGAGCATCGAATGTGTGCCCCAGAGGGTTCTCCTGCCTCCTCCCGCTGGCCTGAAGACAAGAATGCTGGGAGTCCAGCTCTCCCCTCACGTACGCAATCCCGTCTGACTCACTGCCCCTCGACATGGGGCGCTGGGCTTGCAATGTGCACAGCACCCTTCAGCTGGTTAAAGGGGACACCCAGAATTCTGAGCCCCAGGCCCTGCCCTGGGTGAGTCACTCTCAGTACCAGGCAATGTATTGGACACAGGCATGAGATGAGGACTGCTCAGAGACCAGTGGTCATTATGAGCCTGGAGCACAGGTTTGGAGTCAGAACTCGATTTGCATACTTGTTTACCTACTTATTGGCTGTGTGAACTTGGGTAACTTCCAAAAGCTTGCCAAGATTTATCATGTTTTTACCTCTAAACGGGTGGACCATGAGCCATCTTGAAAGCTGCCATGGGGATTAGATAATGGAGTGGATGTAAAGTTTTCTGAATGAAACCTAGCCTGCAATTAATTGGTGTTTAATAAATGATGCCCATAGCTGTCATTATTCAAAGCTGCTGGGGTTGGGGTGTAAGGAGGAAGCCCAGCGAGGCCCAGGGAGGGCAGAGACTGCATTTTGTTAAATGAATGAATGAATAAGATGGATTTGCGCCTTAAAGACTGGGAAGGCTTTGGTTCTTTGGAGGGAGAAGAAGAGAAGATGTTCTAGTTTGAAGGAATGAATACAAAGCATATCCTGACTGTTTTCCTAAGGCCTTGCAAGGAACAAGATCCTTTCAGAATTTCCTCCTCCACAAGACACACAAATAGATGCATACTTTACACATTCACAGACCCATGTGTCATAGACACAGAGAGAGTACACGGAGACCCACGTGACACACAGGCACACACACACAACCCTGTCATGCATACATCATCATGCACACAGACACAATCCCGGAGACACACAATCCCAGAGAGACACACACAGAGACATATACAGGGGCTCATATGACACATGGACATGCAGACACTCAGAAACACCATCATGCGTATACCACCGTGCACACACACAGACCCAGAGATACACACCACACACACACACAGACCATCAAGCACATATCACCATGCACACACACACACAGATTCATAAACTCATATGCAGTGAGTCAGTGGAAGAATGAGGATGATGACCCCTGGTGCTAGCTCCTTCTTTTCTCCGGGTTGCATTGCCTTCATCGTAGAGCCCCCGCAGCTCTTCCCACCAGCCATATTCAGTGGAGGAACCTGTCCCACATCATCGCAGGAACTAGTGCAAGCTCCCTTGGCGTTTGGGTTGGTGTATGCTGGCCTCACGCCTGCATAACTCTTTCCAGTGGGGTCTACTGAGCTCCTCCAGCTGGGCCTTCCTCCTCCTGTGGAGGCCAGGTGCTGGGGGTCACATCTTCCCTGCAGCCAGCCGGCACTGCTGCCCAATACAGGGGAAAGGATCTGTGAACTGAAGGTCAGCCCGGGCCGCCAGCCCCGTGAAGCACAGGCCTGATGCTAGGCAGTAACTTTCCTCCTGAGCATGACAGTTACACACTGGAATTCCAGCCCGGCCTCCTGAGGTGGGAAGAGACAGAAGAGGGCCGGCTCGTGGGCTGGGTTTAGACCTCAGGCCCTTTCTTGGCTCGCCCCTGTCCACGTGTCTTGGTGGCACGGGTCCTGCGGCCTGAATAAGGCTGTAAAGGATCCAGCATCCAGACTGGAAGGCATAATCCTGCCGCTGGCAGCATTCCTTCTGCTGTGGTGGAAAGGAAATGGAGCCAAGTGCCATCACTTCAGGCCCACGTACTTTCCACCGCCTTTCAGGACCTGAGAGCATGGCCTGGCTGTAGACCCTGAAGGCTGTGGCAAGGAGACCTGAATCCCTGGGCACCCAAAGAATGGTTCTGTTCAAACTCGTAGTTCATTTGCATCTCGGCTGGACAGGGCTGGGGCAGTTGGGGTGCTGGGTTCCTCCTGCCTTCCAGCCCCGCTTGGACCAGCCCCACCTCCCAGTCCCTGACCCACTCACAGTGTGTGTGTCTTCCCCTGCACCTCGGGGTGGCCCTGGGGAGGGAACTGGAGTCAGCTGGTATTCTCATCTGTAAGATGGAGATGGTAATAGCTATCAACCACCTCATTACAGCATGTGAGGGTTAAGTAGGAGAATGCACTTCGCATAGGGCTGGGCACCTGGTGCGTACTTTGCAGTAGCTGTTGCTATTGTATGCTGCAATTCATGGTGTTTGCGGATCCATGTGAAGCTGGGGACAGTGAGGGGGCTGGAGGCATAGGTGGAATCAGTCCTGAATGGCTGAGAGCATTTTGCTCAATATTAGGGTATTACATAGACAGAGGAGCTAGCCAAGGGACAAGGTTAGATCTGTGTTTTAGAAAGAGCCGGCTGCAGTGCCTCATACCTGTAATTCCAGCACTTCGGGAGGCCGAGGTAGGAGGATGCCTTGAGGCCTGGAGTTCGAAACTAGCTTAGGCAACATAGTGAGACCTCATCTCTGAAATATATTTTTGAATTAGCTGGGCATGGTGGTGCACACCTGTACTCCCAGCTACTTGGGAGACTGAAACAGGAGGATTGCTTGAGCCCAGGATATGGAAACGGCAGTGAGCCCTGATCACACCACTGCACTCCAGCCTGGGCAACAGAGTGAGACCCTGCCTCAAAAAAAAGAAAGAATTAATTAATTAAAAGGAAAAAGAAGGCTCTTTGGTGACTGGCCCTGTGGCAGACAGACGGAGGCAGGGACTCAGTCAGGGACTGTTGGAAGAGCTGGTGATGGCTGGCCGTGACTGATTCAGGAGGGAGTTCCATAGAATTTGGAGCCTGTTATGGCATGTCTTGGAAAGGCATTAAAAAGTGCCCCTGTAACTCCAGGGAACCTCTGCTCCTCTCATCCAGCTTAGCCTCTTGAGGCCCCCTCTCATCCAGATCCCCGGGAGGTCTAGGTGGTACAGGGACACTCCAGCTCCACGTCGAGGGAGGAGGAGTGCCCATGTGGCAGGGAGGCAGGCACCTTCCTCCCGCCCATGCCCCTCCAGCCCTCCTCTACTTCCTCCCAAAGAGTCCTGCCAATGAATTTTTCCAACCCTGACCCCAGCCCCTGTCCTTTACTCCACAGATAGATGGGTGGGGTGGGTATGGGAAGGGAACCTCAAAGTGTTTGCAGTCTCTCCTTTCCTTGCTGCAGCCAAATAGTTGTCCCCAACCCTACCTCCCTGATCCCTGCCAGGCAGGTGTGGGTCTCTGCACACAGTACACTCAACGCCAGGAATCTCTGCTTCCTTTCTCTCTAAGCCCTGTCCCTTCTCTCAGGCCTCTCTAAGGATTTTTGAACAGAGGAATGCCCACCCCTGGGGTATAAGGTAGTGTGCAGGGTGGCACCACCAGCTTCAGGACATCTGGGGCTCCTCTATCTGAAACTCAAGTTTTACTGAAAGATGAGTCAGGGAGACACACACAGACACACTCACAGGCACATACACAAGTACTTTGGAGTGAAATGCAAAATCCACATTCAAAGAACACTTTCTCTCCCATGCATTTATTTCGAGTCCTATGCAGGAGGAGTCCGCTGCCCTTTGCTCTCCAAGATCTTAGGTTTGGATGTGGGAGAAGCCCATGGGCCCTCCGAGTCTTCTCGGACTGTTCCAGGTCACCCCACTCCCTGTTGGGTCCTGGCAGCCTCACTACCTCCCACGCATAGCGCTTTCTAACTGCAGCTTGGGCCATGTGCCCCTCGGAGGTGCCCAGAGCTTACTGCGGGGCCCAAGGGCACAGGCAGGCCAGCAGCAGGCCCGGCCGGTAATCACTAAAGAAGGACTGGTTACCTGGTGTGTCTGCAGCCAGGCCAGAAGGGTAACCCTCTCCTTCCATGCCTCCTTCTTCCCAGAACCTGAACATCCAGGTGGAGGACATTCGGATTCGAGCCATCCTCTCGACCTACCGCAAGCGCACCCCGGTGACAGAGGGCTACGTGGAGGTGAAGGAGGGCAAGACCTGGAAGCAGATCTGTGACAAGCACTGGACGGCCAAGAATTCCCGCGTGGTCTGCGGCATGTTCGGCTTCCCTGGGGAGAGGACATACAACACCAAAGTGTACAAGTAAGAGGACTGCACCAAACAGGTGGTTTTGAGGGTATCTGCCCTGTCTACCTAGTTAAAAGAGTCTACCCTGGCGGTGGCCTTTCCTTGGCCAGGCATGGCCAGGCCAGCTAGTATCCCTGCAGGCAGCCTGCACAGAGCTCCTGGGCTGGGCCAGGCAGCAAGTTCAAGGGCGCCCCGTGGCATCCTTACCCTTGAGGAACTCACACGTCTATAGGAGATAGACCCTAATCCCTAGAGTAGCCTGAGGGAAGGCATATTGCAGCAGTGAGGTGCAAGGTATCCCCATCCCAGATAACCCCAACTCGGGATGCTGCCGGCCAGCTCAGGGACTGCATGAGCTAAGCTAGGACAATACCCTGGCCAGGCCGGGCAGAGACAACAGCAACTTAAGAAGAGATGTTTACTTGCCATCGGCAAATGATTCTTCTGAGAAATCTGGAAATTGCAGCAGGTAGTTGAGAAACTGATCAATGCAGCTCACTTCATCCAATCCAAGTTAAATCTGACAATGCTGTGATGGTCTCTGAGGTTAATATTTCCCAGTGGGGGAAAGAAGTAGACAGGGACAGAACCTGGAGTCGTTTGACTTAAGGGGTGTCCAGTGGAAGGATTCGAGCACCCCAACAAGTGGATGGCTGCATACACTTGGGGTACTTGATTGGTCATGGGGTCTTCCTCCCTCCTCTTAATAATGATAGGAATAGTAGCGTCTCTTTACTAAGGGTTTACAGTGTGCCAAGCACTATTCTCAGTCATTTAATCCTCACAACACCACTGGGAAATAGGAGTCTGTTTTAGAATTGAGTAAACTGGAGAAAGGTGATAGAACCAGGAAGGGGCAGATCCTGGCCTCTGGTGGTCCCCTGTGTCCAGCTGTGCAGACTCTCAGCACTGTCTCTTTCCTTCCAAATCAGAGGAAGAAAAGACATGGCTTCCATGTCAGGAGACCTGACTTGAAGCCCCAGCTCTACTCACCAGCTCCCTGGGGTGCTGGGCAGACCACATATCCCTCCCTGACCCTGGCCCAGCCCTGCTTGGATGGGGTGGGCCATACTTTGATCCCAGCCCCCAGCCCCCTATGTGGGTGAATGAGTGCGGCCGCAGAGCTGCCCAGTTGGGTAAGCACACAACACCCCAGGGTGACCACCATGGTGACCCCAGTCCCCAGACATGGCCCAGACCTTCCTGTTGGCACCAGGAGTCGCCATCCTCTGAATACTTTGGAGAACTCCCACCTGACTCCTTCCTTGGTGACACCTTCTCAGCTTTTCTTACCAATTGGAGCCAAGAAAAGCAAACCCCCTCCCTGGCAGGCTTCCTACCTGGCTGGCCCTACCAGTGCCCCTAGCCTGGCACAGTTCCGAGCTGGACAGCACGCGCCTCATTCAGATGGCGTTTGGAAGCCATCTCCCAACCATGGCCAGTCCAGAGTCCTTCTTGGCTTTTGAGGAGTTGATCTTAGGCCAGTTTCAGCAGCTGGGCCCTGGGTAATCCTGTTACGTGCTGGATTGGAACCCCCTCCCTGCCCCTCCCACCCTCGCGTCTATGGCTTTGCCTTTTCAAGGACGGGGAGGACGAGGCTTCCAAGGCTGAGAGCGATCCAAGGAGGGGGTGGTGGGTGGTGCTGTCTGCAGGATGGGAGATGAAGAACAGAACCTGCTGGAAACCAGCCCTTCCTGCAGCCTTCTAGCTGGAGAGATGGGGCGGCCTTCCTAGCGGAGGAGTTGGAGGGGAAGCACTACCTTCTCAGCTTGTCCCTGTCATTTTGTGTTCATGTCTGGGAGTCGGTTGACAGTTAGGCCTACATGTGCCCCAAAGAGAAAGGTGCTGGGAAGACTTTCTGTGCCTCGGTGGGCTGTCGGGGCTAAACTGCCAGCAAAGGGCTAGGACTCCTAGGGAATTGTAAGGCTCAGAGACCACTGGCCTAAGCCCTGGATCTGTATGGAAGAGGCCTGAAGGGCAGTGGACTCAGGGTGTCACAGCCCACACGCAGCAGAGCCTGCAAAACAACCCAGGTCTGCTCCAGGGAGAGCACCACCCAGCAGTCTCCACCTGCTGGCCCCACTGCAGCTCCTGTTCTCCCCAGGGTAGGGCCAGCTCAGAAGCACTGGCCAGTCTGAGGGCTGGGGCAGGACTGGCCTGGGGCTAGGGATATCAGTGGGCCCTGCTCAGAGGCTGAGGACTGCAGAGGTCTGGAAGCCAGACTGAGGACCGTCCCCCTGCCTGGCACTTGAAGCAGTGGCTTCCGGTTGCATCTTTCCCGTGTCCCTTTCCCTCTTCCTACAGTCTGTGGCTGCTGCTGCTGGCAGCACACCTCTGAGGCCCAAGAAGGGACTCCTTCCCTCCCGCCATGCAGCACTGCCCACTCTATGCAGGAAATTATTTTCAAAGTAATTCTCAGTCTGGGGTGGAGTTAGTAATCTCCATGTATCCACCAAGGTCCCTGAAGAACCTTATAGCCTCAGAAATTCACCTGCTTAACCCCTGAGGGCCCCCCATCTTGGGCCCCCTGCTCCACTGCTGCCTTACTGGACTGGCTCCCTCTGTGAACCTGCTGGGCTGGTGGCCACTCGGAAGCCTTAGAGCTGCCCCCGGCCGCCAACTGCAGCTCTTCCTCAGCACCTCTGCTTCCCGCAGTGATACGGTTTGACGGTGTCTCCACCCACATCTCATCTTGAACTGTAGCTCCCATAACCCCACATGTCGTGGGAGGGACCCAGTGGGAGGTAACTGAATCATGGGACTGGGTTTTTCCCATGCTGTTCTCATGATAGTGAATAAGTCTCATGAGACCTGATGGTTTTATAAAGGCCAGTTCCCCTGCACACGCTGTCTTGCCTGCTGTCATGTAAGACGTGCCTTTGCTCCTCCTTCACCTTCCGCCGTGATTGTGAGGCCTCCCCAGCCATGTGGAGCTGTTGAGTTTATTGAACCTCTTTCCTTTGTACATTATCCAGGCTCGGGTATGTCCTTATTAGTAGCGTGAGAATGGACTAATACCCCCCAGTTACCAGCACACACCCCAGAGGCCTCTGCAGCCACAGGTAGAGTCAGGGGCTCCTCACCAAGGGCTGCTCTCTGATTGGCTTGGCCATGGCACTGACTTCCACATTGGGCTGGGGTGCAATGCATGTACCTTGAAGCTAATGAAGCTTAAACTGCAGGCCCCCATTCCTGGTGCCGGGAGGGAGCATTTTGTACTCATGATTTTGTTCTCCCGAAAGTAGGATCTCAATACTGACATCATTTAATTGAAATGAGCTCTCTAAGCAGAGATTCTGCATTTAATGTTGCAGCTCAGGAAGTTAGAAAGGCCTCCAGCGGTTTGCTTGGTTGATTGACTGAAATGTGGACCAAAGTGTGGCCCACAGTGAGTAAGCAGAAATGCTGACCCCGCCTCTGTTGTGTGTAGAAGACAGAACTCAAAAGCTTAGGGAGGTTGAATGTTAGAATGGATCTTACCTTTAAGACCTCCTCACCCACACTGTCCTGAAGACACGCCTTTCACCTTGATGGTGAAAAGTAAATATATGAAAGGAGCCCCAGCCTCCTTGAGGAGCTGTGATCACTCTTCTCTGAAGGCCAGGACTCACAGCAGGAACAGCAGCCACTGAACCAGTAACCTGAATGCGATGGGAGTAATTGGCTCCAGGGTGGCAGGGGTCCCGTGGCTGTAGTACTGCCAAAGGTGGACGTGCTGACCCTATTGGACAGTGGAGTCAAAGCAACGATCAGTCTGACTGCTGCAGACCTGTGGTGTTGGCTGGTTGATCATGATGTTCCTCGAAGTGAAATAGACAGGAAGCCTACTAAGTTTGTACTTAATAATCTGTATAAGCAGAAAAGTTCTAGGCTGAGCAAACAAAAGTCTATCCCGAATCATAAAAGCAGAGTCATGACCCCTCAATCCATTCCCATACTTGAGCCAGTTTTACCAGTTCCTGAATGAGGGAAAGGCTGGGTACCCTCAAGGAAGCACCCTGGTACCCTGCCAGAAATTTATACTGTATTCTTTCTCCCAGTTCTCCAAAGGCACCTTTTCACCAGGATGAGCGTGCGTTGGAGAAAAGGAAATAATCAGATCTTTTGGACTAGTAGCCACTGGTTCTGAGCTGACACTAATTCTAAGAGACCGAGAACATCAAAGTGGGGGCTTATGGGGTTTTAGCTTAAGTCCATCTCAAATCCATCCTGTGTTATTTCCCCACTTCCAGAAAGCATCATGGAAATAGTTGTACTCAGCAGCTGGCAGAATCCCACATCTGCCTTCACTCTAGGTCAGGGGAGCGCCGGTGGGTAGGACTCTTGGTTGAATCAGTCCAGCTTCGTGTTCTTCCTACAGTCCAGCTATTGGCCTAGCTGCCTCTTTCACAGGCAGGCTTCCCGCTCCACTCCACCCAAGGCTGCCTCACTCACTCCAGTCACCCCTCCAGTCTCCAGGCCTGGAGCCGGGTGGGCTATCCACCACCCTCCGAGGGCCTCTGTCTGCAGCTCAGAGGCCTGTCCCCAGTGAAACACTGGGATGGAGGAGGGGAGGGGCGCCTCGGCGAGGCCTGAATGTGCTAGAGGGTCTGCAGCACATTCCTGGGGGCTGATGTCAGAGGGATCTGGGCTGCTGGGGACAGTTGTTTGCTGTGGGCTCTGCATTGTCCAGTTAGAACGCAGGACATCTGTTCCTGGAGAGGGTGGGGCTGACTGACGGCTAGAAGCAGAGGGGCTTTCTTGAGCCGAGGCAGGCGGTGAGGTCTGACCAATCCTTGAGCAGCTGGTGTTCCCCCCGAGTATCTTCTCCCGCCCCTTGTCGGGGCGTCATGGAACATGCTGTAGGCTTCCAAGTGCAGGGGCCTTGCAGGAAGTGTGTCGGGAGGGCAGTGGTTCCTGGAATTATTAATAGCCCTCCTGAGCAGTTCTCTGCTCTGGGCTGCCGCTGTGGTGAGCACGCACCCTGGATTTGCCAGGATAGTCCTTGGCAAGATTCCGTGTCATTGCGTTCACAGGCACGCTAGAATTCTAACAAGTCTCAGATTTGGGTTAAGGAGAGATGATAACTGTGTGTGTAGGATTTGCCCCTCCTCTGTCTTCACACCCCATTCACACTGAGATAAAGGAGGTACTTCCAAGGCTGCTGGACCAGCAGGGATGGGATCTCGCCTCTGCCCTGTCTTGGGGTCAGCCTGCCCAGCGAGGCCCCTCTGCTGGCTCCTTCTGGCATCTCACTGGGTCCTGCCATGCAGGGACAAGCACACGGGCCCTGAAAAGCTGGGTTGGCATGAGCAGGCAGCAGGGCCTTCCTGGACCTCCTTTGTTTCGAATTCCACCATCATTCAGGGCCCAATTTAAAGTCTTCTCTTCTGTAAAGTCGTCTCTCATCACTCCAACCACGGAATCCCTCCCTCCTCTCACTCTTCTTCTTTTTTTCTTTAACCAAATACAGTTTTATTTATTTACTTATTTATTTCACAAACTCTTATGTAGCCCTTCCTATGTCTGGGCACTATTTTAAGTGACACGTATTAACGAATTTAAACTGTCACCACAGGCCAGGCGCAGTGGCACATGCCTGTAATCCCAGCACTTTGGGAGACAGAGGTGGGCAGATCACCTGTGGGCAGGAGTTCAAGACCACCCTGGTCCCAGAAGACCTCAACCTCTCCAGAGTGCTAGCCTCTGCTTAAGGGCTAGAGTCATGGGAACCCAGATGGGGTGAAGGAGTCTCCTGCCAAGACCTCCTTACAATGATATGACTTTGCAGAAATTTGGAACTACCTCCAAATACAGATTTATGGCCCGACGTGGTGGCTCATGCCTATAATTCCCAATACTTTGGGAGGCCAAGGGAGGCAGGTTACCTGAGGTTAGGAGTTTGAGACCAGCCTCGCCAAAACAGTGAAACCCTGTCTCTACTAAAAATACAAAATTAGGCAGTGTGGTGGCAGGTACCTGTAATCCCAGTTACGCGGGAGGCTGAAGCAGGAGAATTGCTTGAACCTGGGAGGCGGATGTTGCAGTGAGCCGAGATCGCGCCAAAGCACTTGAGCCTGGGCAACAGAGTGAGACTCCATCTCAAACAAAAAAAAAAAAAAAAAAAAAAAAAAAAAAAATGTCATAACAATCTAGTGAAGTAGATACTATTACTACTTCTGATTTTGGACATGAGAAATTGAGGTACAGTATCCTTTTTGTTAGCCAATCTATT
>NW_012114977.1:4639645-4662295 GCF_000951035.1 Colobus angolensis palliatus | reverse complement strand
TACGCGGGAGGCTGAAGCAGGAGAATTGCTTGAACCCGGGAGGCGGAGGCTGCAGTGAGCCGAGATCGCGCCAAAGCACTCGAGCCTGGGCAACAGAGAGAGACTACAAAAAAAAAAAAAAAAGAAACAAATAAATAAACAAACAAACTGTCATAACAATCTAGTGAAGTAGATACTATTACTACTTCTGATTTTGGACATGAGAAATTGAGGTACAGTATCCTTTTTGTTAGCCAATCTATTACTTATCAATTGGTTACTGTTTCAGAAAAAAAAAAAAACAAAAAACACTGAATTACCTGCATCCATATTCTGCCTTAAAAAAAAAAAAAAGAAACATACAAAGGAACACTTTGCCTGTGCTAGCAATACAGGCTAAGGGCTTCCCTAGAATATGGTACGGAGACAACCTCAACCTCACTTACCTTCCTGGGTGCAGGAAGCAGCAGTTTTGTTCCATTATAATTTCTACTGCTAGGCAGATTGTACTTTGATTCAGCAGATGGAGTAATTTAAGACTGTTTTCATTGCTTCTCATTGGAAATACAAATTTAATCTTGTATATCACTGGGAGAGTTTAGCAATCAGCTTGTACTACTCATTGACAAAGAAAAATAAAGCTAAAGAATGACAACAGGCTGGGCGCACTGGCCCACGCCTATAATCCCAGCACTTTGGGAAGCCGAGGCAGGCAGATCACTTGAGATCAGGAGTTTGAGACCATCCTGGCCATGGCAAAACCCCGTCTCTATTAAAAATACAAAAATTAGCTTGGCATGGTGGCGGGTACCTGTAGTCCCAGCTACTCAGGAGGCTGAGGCATGAGAATTGCTTGAACCTGGGAGGCGGAGGTTGCAGTGATTACACCACTGCACTTCTGCCTGGGGGGATAGAGTGAGACTGTGTCTCAAAAAAAAAAACAACAAAAACAAAAAACAGAATGACAACAAATTATGTTGGAATTATCTGAAGAGTTAGGGTAAACAAATGGTTTACCTTAGACTGTGAGGGGTTTTCTAGGACCAGGGATCTCACCTGTTTTAAATACCTTTGTGCATTCTGTATTCTTGGGCTTCATTATTATTATTACTTCACTACATTGAGTGAGTCCTTTCTTTCCTAGAATGAAAGCTGCCTGAGGGCAGGAGGCCTTGTCCACACTCTGGGTCCTGTCCCCCAGTGCCCAGTGTGGCGCCTGGCGTTAGGAGGTGCTCAGTGAATTCTGGCTGAATGGACTGAGCTAGGACCCCTCTGTGAAGCAGGGCTGAGCTCCAGGAGCAGGGCCCAGTCTCTCTTGTTCTGCCTTGTTGCAGAAGGAATCAGGATAGGTGTCATGATGCCCTGATCACCTGTCCCCTCCCACCGTCTGCAGAATGTTTGCCTCACGGAGGAAACAGCGCTACTGGCCATTCTCCATGGACTGCACCGGCACAGAGGCCCACATCTCCAGCTGCAAGCTGGGCCCCCAGGTGTCACTGGACCCCATGAAGAATGTCACCTGTGAGAATGGGCTGCCGGCCGTGGTGAGTTGTGTGCCTGGGCAGGTCTTCAGCCCTGACGGACCTTCGAGATTCCGGAAAGCCTACAAGCCAGAGGTGAGGACAGGGCATGAGGTGTGGCCACTTGGCACCTGGAGGGGATGGGAGGTGTTGAGGGAGTAGGCAGGATCCCCCAGGAGAGTGAGGAAGGGTGGCCTCAGCTGAGATCACCATTGTGGCTGCTTTACTCTGAGACCCGAGCGCCCTCTGCAGAGAAGGACCATCTGGGGGAGAAGACTACCCCAGCATCAGTTGTCATAGGCTGTTTGTGCGCTGTCTGCTTACCCGGCAGGAGCAGACGATGAAGGGTGTGCAACAGGGACCTTGCACCCCTGCACAGTTCCCAAAGGAGAACTGGAAATGTGACCCAACTCTGAAAAGCACATGCAGTCAACGACGCATTTTCAAGCATGTTTGGTTTTTTGCAACAGAAAGGATAACAATTTTAAAAAGCTTCCACCAAGGTAGAAAACCTGCCATTATCCTAAGTCATCCATACATTAGTCACATTATACTTATGTGAAACAGCACGTGTATGTATGTGTGTGAGTGTGTGTTATGAGTGTGTGTGTGGGGGGGTGTGTGGGGGTGTATGAGTGTGTGTGGGGGGTGTCGGCATGTGTGTATGAGTGGGGGTGTATATGAGTGTGTGGGGGGTGTGTGGGTGTGGGTGTGGGGTGTGTGTGTAGGGGGTATATGTGTGAGTGTGTGAGTGTGTGGGTGTGTGTGTGGGTGTGTGGGGTGTGTGAGTGGGTGTGGGGTGTGTGAGTGTGTGGGGCGGTGTGTGAGTGTGTGGGATGGTGTGTGGGGGTGTGTGTGTGGGGCTGTGTGTGAGTGTATTCCTAAAATGTAGATGAACATCTTCTCATATAAAGTAACAGCCCCATTTCAATGGGCTGATTTCTTTTTTTCTTCCTTTTTTTTTTGAGACAGAGTTTCACTCTTGTTGCCAGGCTGGAGTGCAATGGCATAATCTCTGCTCACTGCAACCTCCGGCTCCTGGGTTCACGTGATTCTCCTGCCTCGGCCTCCCGAGTAGCTGGAATTACAGGCACCCGCCACCATGCCTTGCTAATTTTTGTATTTTTAGTAGAGACGGGGTTTCACCATGTTGGCCAGGCTGGTCTTGAACTCCTGACCTCAGATGGCCCACCCACCTTGGCCTCCCAAAGTGCTAGGATTACAGACGTGAGCCACCGTGCCTGGCCTAACGGGCCGATTTTCTAGAACAAGTAAAGTACTCCAACCACGGCAGGCTTGACCCAGCTTCTGAAAAAGAGCAGGTGCCCTATCTGTCTCTTCTTGATTCGCTTTTCTTTCTCCTCCTCTTCCTTCTTCCTGTATCCATCAAAGAGTCTCTGTGATTTCTGTGTTCAGGAAACAGCTAATATCTGGTGAGTGGGTGGGAAGAGCAACTGGGAAGAGGAGAGGGAGGGATGGGAGAAGTGACCGATCATTTCTCAGGGGCTGGTTCCCTGTGCCAGGTAAAACCCCAGTCTTAGTGCACTGTTTGCTGACGCGGCATGAGTAGACGAGACAGCATCTGATTAGCGTGATGGTCGGAGTAATCATCACCTTGGCGGGGGTGAGTTCCAGGTGGGCTGTCACCAAGTCGGGGCTAAGAGGGAGCCAGAGGAGGGAGAAGGGCTCTGGGGTGGGGGCAGAGAGTGTGTCAACCAGGTGTGTCAGCCAGGTCCAGGCAGCTGAGCAGGAGCAGCAGAGGCTGAGCCAACCAGCCTTCCCCCAACCATGCCCTTTGTCTCCTCTCCTCTCCCCTCCCTCTTTCCCCTCTCCGCTCTGCAGTCTCCCCTCTTTGTTGAGACCTGCTCTGGAAAGGAGGTGATTACACTCCTCCAATATAAAAGGACACCATGGCAAGAGCTGGATAAACCACACTTGGTTCCTCCTTCCCAGGCTTGGTGGTGATTTGAACAAAAGACTGAGCCTTCAGTGAGGGGACTAGAATGCATGCTGCAAGCCCAGCACTCCTCAACCAGGGGGAGTGGGAACTATTAGGAGTAACTTCCTGGCACTTTCAGGAGGCCCTGCCTCCTCTGTCCCCTCAAGGGCCTCTGAAGAGCACAGAGGTGACCACACCATCATATGTGTGCCTCCAGGACATACCTGGACAGCGCCACTTCCCCCTCCTCCGACAGTCAGCCCACCACCCCCTAAACCTCCACCTTCCTTGCCCCCTGTGTATGATTTGATGGCCACATCCTTTCCACAGCCTCAGCCTGAGCCTCTGAGCTTTCCTTGTGTGTCATCCAGAATACCAGATCCTACTGTCTTGGAATTCCTCTACTGTGCGGTTTAAAGCAAAGGAATCAAGTTCATACCAAAGCAATTAAAACAGAGCGAGCGTGCCTTACATCATATTTTCCCTTGGTTTCTTTCTTTCCTCTGGGGCCAGCTGACTGCTTGGCCACTGCCGGGCTGGGGCGAGGTTATTTGACACTCTGCCTCCCTTAAGCTTAGGTCATGGATGGTCCACTCTGTGGGAAGACAGCGAAGGGAGGTCAGGGAAGCAGGAGGCCACCATTCTGCAGAAAACAGAGCTTGGAGCCAGCCAGCAGTTCTACTTGTTTTGTTCTGCTTGGGGTGTTTTTTTAAAGCTATAGGTTAAAAGATCCTGCAGCCACTGGGTGTTTTCCCCTTTTTTTCTTCTCCTCACACTGCCAGAGTCAGAGCAGTCCCTGAGGTCTGTAAATCTGGGTGCTTTCCCAGCACCCCACCCTGCCATGGCCAGCCCCAAGGTACAGTTGGTGGAGAGGCAGGTTCTTGTATGATGCCATCCCCCTCAGCGTAGCTGGTGGACGTGAATGTTTGAAAAGGTCACCTCCACCCAGGCCTGTCTCGCCCTGGCCATCACTGGTAGGGTGAAGGCAGTTATGGGCTGAGGACAGCATAGGTCAGGGCAGGCAATGACTCTGGTCTGAGGTGACACACTTAGAATGGCTACACAGTCTTCTGTCACTCCCTCTGTGGAGTTGAATTGAGCATCAGCAGTAGCTGAGAACCTCACAGGCTTCTGAGCCTCCTCCAAAACACACACGCGTATATATGCAGCATGCATGCAGGTCAGCTTGCACACACACGTGCACGTGCATGCGCACACATGCAGAGAAACGGATGCAAACCCAGGTATGTGGACAGCTGGAGTCAAGTGACCCAGCTCCCATCTTGTAAGACATGATCCACTGTGACCAAGACGTAGAGAGTGTCTTACTCCTGTCTAACTCAGTAAAGCCCACAAGGAGATTAAAGCTTCCAGACTGTCAGTGAACACTAGGGGTGTTCAAACTGTAATTCTCCACCCTCTCTGCATAGCTGGTTGGCTGCATCTTCTGGAGTCAGGCCAGTTTGGACTTGGAGTCAAATCGGGAGAGGCTGGTCATGCCCCCAGCCCTGGGACAAATCAGTGTGAGGCTCCCCATCCGTTCTCTGAGTCGTGGCTGTGTGAACGTTGGCTTTCCAGCTCCCTGTCTTCCCGTTCTCCTGTCTGCTCCCTCCTGCCTCTGGTTGCTATGCATAGCAGAATCGTTCCAGTGCCTGCCTAGTACTGTGGAGTCCCTGCAGGCCTAGACTGTAGCACTGTGTCATAAGCAAGGTTCATCCAAACTTGCTTAGAAGCAGCCTTGTTATAAGAAAGAATTATGATCCATTTGGAATCTGCAGACTTTGGAGGGTAGGCGCTTCTTTCTCTAGCTCTAAAACATGAGGCTCTGGAGTTAGTGGGGGAAGTGCTGATGGAAGGTTGTGCCACGCATAGGTTGGGGTGATGAGTGATTGACGGTCCCCGATGGGCTCCCCAGGGGACCAGGACAGAAGCTCCATGCGAGGGCTGCAAAGGGAGCTTGCACCAGAGCTGTCTCTGTAGAGGAAGCTCCCATAGCCCGACACACCCACGACACACACACACACACATCCATACATCAAGCACAGTTGCAGCTCTCAGACTGAGTGCCTGGCCTGGGAACAGGGTGGTGGGGAAGGGAGGGGGCGGGGACAGTGGTCGCCCACTGAACGTGCATCAGCATCTGTACTCAGCAGGACCCTGTGTCTCTTTAGCAACCCCTGGTGCGACTGCGAGGCGGTGCCTACATCGGGGAGGGCCGCGTGGAGGTGCTCAAAAATGGAGAATGGGGGACCGTCTGCGATGACAAGTGGGACCTGGTGTCGGCCAGTGTGGTCTGCAGAGAGCTGGGCTTTGGGAGTGCCAAAGAGGCAGTCACTGGCTCCCGACTGGGGCAAGGTAAGGAGTGGGGAGGCTAGAGGGGGCCTCTCTTGCCAGGAGCATGGTGCCGTGAGCACAGCCTGGCTGCTGGCCGTGAGCTCTCGGGCAGTCCTCACTTTCCCTCCTCCCTTTGGCGGCTGCCTGGGAGAGAATCCCAGGCCTCTCCCTGGACAGAGCTGAAAGGGGTCTTAGAGAACATTGAGACCCTATTTTATGGATTTGGAAGCTAAGGCCCAAAAAACGGAGTAAACGTCCAAGGTGAGATAACATATTAGTGGCCAATGAATACCCCCCCGTAGGTCTCCCAGCTCCTAACCCAGTGATCTCTGCTGCCCCACCAAAAAAGCCGGGGTTCTCAGGCCCCTCCTGCAGGAGAGGGCCTCCGAGTTCACCAGACTGAACCACTCTGTACAACAAAAGGACCAAATGCCATCTTACTTTTCCTCCCCGGAGCAGCCCTGCACACAGTCCCTCCCTGACAGCAGAGAAAGGGAACAAGATGCCGCCCTCCGGATGTCCTCAGACTAATTAAGAAAGGGCCTGCTTTTTATTAACTGTCCTGAACAAATCTTTCGTGTGAGCAAAAAAACAGAAGGAAAGGAGGCTTTCAAGTGGGTCTCTTGGTGGAAAGTGATGTTGCAGCTAGAAGACGACACAGAAGAGGCCATTTCCCCTCCTCAGGAAGCCTCACGAACACCACTTATCCTTGCAAGCCTTGGTCATTGAACAGGAGGAGTTTTTACCCCAAACAGACTGTGCAGTCTAGGAGTGCCCAGCCCTCCCCGAGACAACTGTGACTTGAGCGAGAGACGTCCTAGTCATTTCCTGGAATTTTTTCAGCCTTGACCAGCAGGGAGGCCGCTGCAGACCGTCGGCTGCTATGGCTGGGAAGGGATGGGTAGGAAGCAGAATGGGCTACAGACAAAGGGTGGGGTGACCTGTCCAGTGGGGAGGGGATATTTCCATAGTGTCAGATGTCGGGCCATCACCCCACAGAAAGGAATGTGGTGAGGTCACTGATCACAGCCTGGAGGAAATGATAGTCCTCACTAGCCCAGGGCCTGACACCACATCCAGTGGTTTTCGGTGTGAGGCTCTAGAATCCTGCATTGAACTTAACCTCCAGCTGAGTCAAAGACCGTGGAGCTTTCCCCCTTCTAGAAGTGGAGCTCATCTGTCTAGTGCCATTGGTTGTTACCTTCCTCGGCGTCCCCACATCCTGGCCTGCAATTGGTCAACTCTTACAGGGTCTCCTGATGTTGGAAGGAGGCCTGCATTCCAGAGGCCTAGAGAGAGTCCTGGAATCATGGATAGTACTGCTGGAGAGACCTCAGGTCCTCTAGTGCAAGAAATGAGAACAAGTCTGAGGTCACCCCAATCATTGCCAGCAGAGAAAGACTGAAAGCCAAGTCTTCTAACTCTCAGACGTGAGCTTCTTCCTTATGCCCACCTTGGCCCAGTCCTGTTCACGTTCAGAATGTGTCTCTGCCTCTGTTCTCCAGTCTGTGCAAGCTTCCAGGTGTGCACTGAGGTTTGGGGGTCTGGGGTGTACTCTAAGTCACATTGTGCCACCTGGCAGCTTCCATTGGGCCATATAACAGTGCTCCTTCCCTGGGCACGGGTGAGCTCCTCAGGATCCCCTGGATCTTTTTTTGAGGCAGACTCTCACTCAGTCACCCAGTGCAGGGGCGTGATCTCGGCTCACTGCAACCTCCGCCTCCCTGGTTCAAGCAGTTCTCTTGCCTCAGCCTCCCAAGTAGCTGGGATTATGGGTGTGCACCACCATACCCAGCTAATTTTTGTATTTTTAGTAGAGACGGGGTTTCACCATGTTGCCCAGGCTGGTGTCGAACTCCTGACCTCAAGTGATCCACCCACCTCAGTCTCCCAAAGTGCTGGGATTACAGACATGAGCCACTGCACTCGGCCTCCCTGGATCTTGACTATCCCTGCCGTTATTTACTGATTGGCCAACGTGTGGGTTTGTGCTCTCCCAGGCCCTACAGGACAGAGTCCACTCATTCTGAGGAATAAACAGGCCCTCGATGACATAAACATTCCATTTATCATGGGTGTGTGCTACGTGACCTAATTATTTCACTGCCCAGAGCAGCCAGAGGTTTCCAGGGGCCTGCAGAACTCTAGGAGAAAGAGGCATTTGGCATTTTTGATGCTGTCCTGGAAAGAACCAGTGGATGATTGATCATCTCCTGTCATGCTGGGCGGGGTAACTCCAGTAGGCAGAAAGGGAAAAGTACTACATTTAATATCAAGTCACAGAGCAGACAGGGTCAGCCCCTCAGCCCTGGCTCTAGCTGATGGACTGAGTGACCACACCCACAGCCAGGAGACGTGAAAGGGCAATGACTGGGAGTCGGGCAATCTGAGTCCTCCTCCCTGCCCAGCCACCTGCTTGCTTGGTGACCTTGAGCAACCTTCTGGGCCTCAGATTCTTCACTGTGAAACAAGGTGGCCGGACGCACAGCACCTGCAGCTCTGACTGGCTCCAGCCTCGCCAGCATAGATGTGAGGTCCTGGTCAGGCTCTGCTCTCTGTGCCTCAGGACTCCTGCGGACATCGGGACTTCAACTGCCTGTTGGTCCCTCCACCTCCCTGCAAGGCTGCATGCCACATGAGGACGCACCTGTATCTGTATCTCTGTGTCCTTAGTGCCAAGTCTGCCAGCACGCAGCGCTCCAGAGCTGTTGACGTTGTAAAGAATGAATGAATCTGTTCCAGTTGAATCAGTAGGGTCAGCAGAACAAATACTTGGTGAAGAAGTTGCAGCATTAGACAAGTTCCAACACTAGACCAGTGCCATCTGATAGAAACGGAACAGGACTCACGCCTGTAATCCCAGGACTTCGGGAAGCAGAGGCAGGAGGATCACTTGAGCCTGGGAGTTCAAGACCAGCCTCGTCAACATAGTGAGACTCCCCTCTACAAAAATTTTTTTTAAAATTAGCCAGGCATGGGCTGGGTGCGGTGGCTCACGCCTGTAATCCCAGCACTTTGGGAGGCTGAGGCAGGCAGATCACAAGGTCAGGAGAGCGAGAACATCCTGGCTAACATGGTGAAACCCCGTCTTCACTAAAAGTACAAAAAAGCACGGTGGTGGGCGCCTGTGGTCCCAACTACTCGGGAGGCTGAGGCAGGAGAATAGCGTGAACCCGGGAGGCGGAGCTTGCTGTGAACTGAGATTGTGCCACTGCACTCCAGCCTGGGCGGCAGAGGGAGACTCTGTCAGAAAAGAAAAGAAAAGAAAAATTAGCCGACAGGGTGGCACACACCTGTGGTCCCAGCTACTCCAAAAGCTGAGGTGCGAGGATCACCTGAGCCCGGGAGGTAGGCTGCAGTGAACCATGATCACATCACTGCACTCCAGCTTGAGTGACATAGCGAGACTCTGTCTCTCAAAAAGAAAAGAAATAGAACAGGAACCACGCATGTAACTTTGCATTTTCTAGTAGCCACAATTTTAAAAAGATGACATTAACTTTAATAACGTATTTTCTTTAAACCAGTGTATCCAAAATATTATTTCAACATGTAATCAATATGAATGTTATTAATGAGATCATTTGCATATTTGGTGCTAAGTCTTTGAAATCCAGGATGTATTTGACACCAGACATCTCAGTTTGTCTGCATTCCTGAGTAGACAAACTGGCTGGCTACATTTCAAGTGCTCCATAGCCACATGCGGCTGGTGGCTCCTTTACTGGAGGGGGCGGCTCCCCAGTTTTACAGCAGTGGCTTGAAAACCCTTTTGCATGCAATCCCCAAGAAGGAATGCATGTGACATGTAAAACTCCAGCAAAGGTTTTCTAAACAAGAGCTTAGCTTTACAACATGCAGAACCCGTGACATGTCCTGTTCTGTTCTCTTGTGCTTCCTACAATCTGATTGTAACCAGCTTAGTTGACAGTTCAGGCCGCTCATTGGCCTGGACCCATGGAAGCCATAACACTGCTCTATGATGTTAGACATGGCTTTTCCACCGCGCCCTAATTCTGCCTCAAGCCTTGTGGTCACCTAGGCCAGGGTTTGTATGTGGAGAAGAACAGAGCCAAGGTGGAGATGGGGAAGGCACCGTGTGGAGGAGCAATTCAGGGGTGCCCCAGAACCCAGGAGTAGGTGACAGCTGCAGGTCAAGGTGCAGAATGCCAAGCCCAGGTCAGCAGAAGGAACTAGAAGCCCACAGACACCATGGGCACGCTGAAGCCAGATGCCCAGTCTGGTGTCCTTCGGAGTGTTTTCCACTCTGCCCAACCCCCCACGGAACTCAGTGGGGCAGGAAGAGGGTGAGCCACGCTGGGCCTCTTTCTCTGTGCCGTTCCTTGGATGCACCATGGGTATACGTGCTTCAGGAGGGAGGCCCTGCCCCCCGGGGCCTCATCCCCAGATGTCTGAGACAGCCACGCAAGTTTACATAGAAATTCAGCCAGAAGGAGACCAACCAGTTGAGTCTGAGGCATGCTAGGCTCTTAAGTTGGCTTTACCTGTCCTGTCCAGTCTTGAGCTCTAGTCTTAGCAATCTACAAACATTGGTTGAGTGCTCTTCAGCCTGGCTCTTGGAATGGAGAATTCATTTATTCCACAAATACTCCGCTCTCCAGGAGCTTATGTCAAGTGGGAGAAATAAGAAATAACCTTAATCAGGCCAGGCTTGGTGGCTCAACGCCTGTAATCCCAGCACTTTGGGAGGCCAAGGCGGGCAGATCACTTGAGGTCAGGAGTTAGAGACCAGCCTGGCTAACATGGGGAAACCCCGTCTCTACTAAAAATACAAAAATTAGCTGGGCACAGTGGCTCGCGCTTGTAGTTCCAGCTACTTGGTAAGCTGAGTCAGGAGAATTGCTTGAACCTGGGAGGCAGAGGTTGCAGTGAGCCGAGATCGTGTCACTGCACTCCAGCCTGGGCGACAGAGCAAGACTTCATTCCCCCCACCACCGCCCCCTGCAAAAAAAAAAAATCCCAACCTGGCAAAACACATATTATAATTAATTGGCCTTTTACAGATGAGGAAGGTAGAGGTAAAGCTTTTATCACTCTCCAAGGATTCAACCTAATCTTCAACCTCAAGCTGAATTCAATCTCAGGCTGCCTGCCCAGCTCATTGCCGCTTGAGCAAGATGTGTAACAGGCAAACGTTCAGACAAGTGGGAGTTCTTTCAAGCTGCACCATGAAGGAGGATGGAGGTTTTTCTTCAAGGCAGGCTTCTCCTTAGATGGAGGCAGAAAGAGGGCAGTCCAGGAGGCAGGACACAGTGAGGGCTTCCCGAGGGGGAGGAGAGCTCGGGCGTTTGGACCAGATCAGCCCAGCTGTTTCCCAGACAGAACCTTCTGCTCTTTCCCAGCATAAGGTTTTCTCTCCTGACTGTCTCTGTGCCCATGAACTGTGGGCCTTGCTTGCTTCCTGGGCTCTGATTAGGATCGGTGCCTTGTCACAGCCTTTCCATGCTAGTCCTTCGATGCTTCCAGCCACCATCACCAATGCGTTTTTATGCATTTTATAACATTCCAAGGAATTGGAAGCATCGTTTATGAATTTCCAAGGAAATAGAAACTTGGCTCCTGCCTGCTAACATGGGTTGATCTAGAAGTTGGTTTTTGGCCTCAGTAAGCCTCGATACCAGCCGTCTCCAGAACCCCCCGGCAGAGTCAGGGGCCCTCCTTTGAGCCCTACAGCACCTGTTGTGAACTTCATCTTTGTTACTGACCACGTCGTATCACAAGCCTTTGTGTAAGTTCTGCCTCCCCCGGGAACTGGGAGCTCTTCAGGGCAGGGGCCTGCCTTACCCATCTTTGAATCCACAGCCCTAGCAGGGAGGCAGAGGGTATCAGGCATGGTATCTATGCCTGTATCACTAGCTCCTGAGTACTGGACTGTGCTCTGTGATTTCCCTTCACTCCATCCATACCTTTATTTTTAAAATCCCCTTTTCTAACTCAATCCAATTTGTACATGCCATCTGTTTCCTGCAGGGACCATTACAGATACAGCAATAGTCGTACCTTTGAGATTCATAAACGCATGGAACATTAAAGTCGGGAAGGAAACGTATACTTCTAGTCCAATTCCTTTGGACTAGAAAAAGAAGGAGAGAAAAGTGGTATTCAGAGAGGCTGAGTGATCAGCCAAGGTCACACAGCAAATTAGTAGCAAACTTTATTTGCTCTTATGGGATAAGTGAATCCCAAGAGAATTGGCACTGTTCTGTCTGGAGAGAAGAGGCTTGGGTCACTGAGCTGATTATGAGAGGCAGTGGGGAGAGGCATGTTCTTATTGTCCAGGGCTTTCTTGCCAATCCAGAAGGTTTCCTTCCAAAGCTTTCATAGCACCTGTTTATTCTCCCTCTGCAGGGATTGGACCCATCCACCTCAACGAGATCCAGTGCACGGGCAATGAGAAATCCATCATAGACTGCAAGTTCAACGCCGAGTCTCAGGGCTGCAACCATGAGGAGGATGCTGGTGTGAGATGCAACACCCCTGCCATGGGCTTGCAGAAAAAGGTGAGGGGACTGGACACCTAGAGGGGACTATAACTGAGGCCGCAGAAAGTATAGCCACAGAGCTCTGAGGTGAACCCAGGAAGTGACCAGGCGTTGCTGCTAGTACTGCTGCAGACATTGCCACTTGGCATTTGCAATGTTTCGTTCTCCCTCTGAACTTCGGGCCTGGCCCTGGCCTGGCAGCAGGCGCAAGCCCCTGTGTGCAGTGTGAGCTGGAAAGGCCCTGCCACCTTGCATGTTAACATCTGAGTTGAGTTACCTCACCTCTGCCTCACCACCTCCAAAGACAGGCGTGGGACCGGCTAGCCATAACCTTATCAAAACACAGTGCAGCCTGGCTGTGCTCTGCTGGCTGGAGGCGTTTTGTTTTCTCTATTCATGTTCAGAAAAAAAACTGGGCTGCCACACACTTCGTTCCGTTCTTTAAAACTCTGTGCTGCTGCCACTGAGAACCAAAGGAACAGGAAAAGGGAAATGCCTGGGCTGTTTTAAGAGACTTGGAGAGGGCCTGACCTTCCCTGGCATCCTCCTTGGGTGAGGAGGTGGAGAGGGTGAGGACAGAGGCTCCTGGCTGACCACGAAGTCCCATAGGCTCCATTGTCATTGGTGAGGTTAGACCCCGCTCACCAGAAAGCTGCACGCTTTCCAGGATGCTGGCGCCCTGCGTGGGGCCCTGGGAATGTCAAGCTGCGTCCTTTGCTGAGTTAGAACTGCATGCCAGCTACACTGTGCGCTCCAGTCTTCTCTAGAAAATGGGAAAAGCCCCCCAGTGCATGAAGTGTCCAGATTCCTTCCGGAAGAGTCAACCCTTCTCTGTGTGATGGAGGCCATCGCAGGCCTGGTCAGCCTTAACAAAGTCTTGGAGCCTTGGGAAGTGCCCTTGATGACCACGTGTTTTCCTGGCCCCAGAGGCAACGAGGCAGCCACATTCTGCAGCCAGAGCCTCTGAGACTTGCCTTGGCTTTAGGACCTGGAACAGGAACACTGCTCTGGCTCAGGCAAGAGATGAGGGAGGGTAGGGAAGGACTAGAGGAAAGTGGATGCATTGGAGAGAGACGAGAGATAAAACCCACAGGTGAAGACTTTGATAGGATATGAGATAAGAGAGTGGGAGATGTCAAGAATTGCTCCTCTGTTTCTGGCTTGAATAACAGCAGATTCAGGAGCCCAGCAAACTATGATGTGTGGCTAAGCCCACCCCTCCTCCAGGTTTTTTATTCATTTGTTTTTTGAGACAGGGTCTTGCTCTGTTGCCCAAGCTGGAGTGCAGTGGTATGATCATAGCTCACTGCAACCTGAAACTTCTGGGCTCAAGGGATCCTCCCACCTCCCGAGTGTGTGTGCCACCATACCTGGCTCATTTTTTAAAGTTATTTTTTGTAGAGATGGGATCTCGCTGTGTTGCATAGGCTGGTCTCAAAATCCTGAGCTCAAGTGATCCTCCCACCTTGGCCCCTCAAAGTGCTGGGATTACAGGCATGAGCTACCATACCCAGCCTGTTTTTTAAAATAAAGTTGTATTGGAACATGGCCACACCCAGTCATTTAGGGTAAAGAGAAAAGACAAGTTAAGATTTGTGATCTCTGAGATACCAAGTGGAGTTGTCAAACAGGCAGCTGGTTAGGTGGGTCTCAGAGAGACCAGCAGGGGAGCCATGGGACAAGATGCCAGCAGGCTCTGGAACCTGCCAGGTAGGGGTTGTGGCAAAGAGAAACGGGCCCAGGCAGGAGTCTTGTGAGATTCCAACATGTCAAGGTCCCGAGAGCACCATCCTTCCAAAGAGCAGCCCCCACTGATAGGCTCCTGGGGAGCAGCGTCAGCTTCTGCTGTGGTGCTCAGTGGAGTCACTGGGCCTCCCCAGCTGCTTAGGGTGCCTGGGGTGGGGACCTCACTATAAGACCACGCTAGGTGGCTGGACGCGGTGGCTCAAGCCTGTAATCCCAGCACTTTGGGAGGCCGAGACGGGCGGATCATGAGGTCAGGAGATCGAGACCATCCTGGCTAACACGGTGAAACCCCATCTCTACTAAAAAATACAAAAAACTAGCTGGGCGAGGTGGCAGGCGCCTGTAGTCCCAGCTATTCGGGAGGCTGAGGCAGGAGAATGGCGTAAACCCGGGAGGCGGAGCTTGCAGTGAGCTGAGATTCGGCCACTGCACTCCAGCCTGGGCGGCAGAGTGAGACTCCGTCTCAAAAAAAAAAAAAAAAAGACCACGCTAGGCATGGCACTGCCACCAGGGGGCTGCCAAGAGTGCTGCTGAATCTGAGTGTGTGTGTCCCGAGCAGCAGCACCTGGCTTAGGACTCCAGGACACTGGGGCTGATGGCAGTGTAGTGGGGAAGCTCCCTTGTCCCTCTTGGTGACCGTGGCCTTCCTTTGTGTCTGCAGCTGCGCCTGAACGGGGGCCGCAATCCCTACGAGGGCCGAGTGGAGGTGCTGGTGGAGAGAAACGGGTCCCTTGTGTGGGGGATGGTGTGTGGCCAGAACTGGGGCATCGTGGAGGCCATGGTGGTCTGCCGCCAGCTGGGCCTGGGATTCGCCAGCAACGCCTTCCAGGTGAGAAACCCCGGCCTCAGACCCCGCATTCACCCCCCGTGCAGTCTGACCACACTGTCTTCAGTCAGCCCCCCTCTCCCACATACCTTCCCTAGCCGTGCAGGAAGGACTGAGGAAGTTGCCCTGGATCTGGAGGCAGGGAGCCTCACTCTGGCCACCGCGCTGCTCCTTACAGGCCTGAGTCCTCGGGCAGGTCGCTCCCACCTCTGCTTCAATTTCTTGGCTGCAGAATGAGGGGCTGGGCTCTGCTTTTCATGGTCCACTCCTGCACTGCACACTGGGGTTCACCCTGAGCTCAAGGCTGATCCTGGAGGGGTCCTGATGTGCCTTGTGCAGAAGGAAGCAACTCAGTCCTTCAGGGAGGTGGCCCAAGGCTCAACCCCCTCTAAACACCTTAGCTTGCTCCCTTGGAAGCCTGCTCTGGTCTGAACACATTTCTCCACTGGCATCTGTGCCTAATGCATTCTCCCATTGACACGCTAGGTAATCTCCAAGACTTGTCACATCATCTGCACTTCGTCCAACTCCCCTTCTCCAAAGAGAGAGTGACTCAGCTGAGAACAGCTGAGCTCTGGTCCTAGTTCCCACCCTCCCACCCCCATCACAAAGGAGCAACAAAATAGGAGGCTCTGGGTCTAATCTCGACACATTTCCACCAGCTGGCTGTGTAATGGTCTGGAGCAAAGCAGCCAACCTTCCCTGCCTCAGTTGTCCTCCATGTGACGTGGAATGAATAATCCCAAGTCCTCAGTATCCTGGCTCTAAACACTTCCCTTAAGCAAGCAGCTTACAGAACGGGAAGATGCTTGGAGACCCTCCTCTTGTGTTGTTAATCCTGACTCCAGCTCTCCTTCCCCAGTGGCCCTTCTTGGGACCTAAGAAAGGGGTTTAGGGAGAGAAGAGGAGAACTCCCGCATCCTTGCTGAGCCTAACTGTCTCCCATGGGCTGGGTGGGTCCAGGTCGCTCTGATGGGAGGTCCTGAGCCCTAAGCAGAAGCTGCCCGAGGTCCCCTGCCCTGTGGCTCTTCATTCCAGCCTCCAGAAGGGGCAGGCCTTTGAAATAGCTGCTTACGCCCTCTGGGAGCTCAGCTTCCCCAGGCAACACAGTGTTTCTGCTAATACTGTTTATGACAAGCCAGTGCAGTCTCTAAATCTCCAAGGAGAGTGGAAAAACAGTGCCACGTTTCAAGGGAGTCTTTGTCCAGATATTTTTCTTCCCGGTCAGCTCATTCCTAAGACACCTGGGCCTCAGCCGGGGTCATGAAACTGGCCTGGGGCTGACATTTGTACCAAGTCTGCCACGGATCACAAGCCCCATCCCTTCTCAAGTCCCCAGTTCTTCATCTGGAGGATGGAGGTGGGCATTGGTCAAGTTCTCTAGAGAAACAGAACCAATAGGTTGCATGAATGTGTATTTGTGTGTGTGTGCGCGCGCTATCAACCAATGGGACGTATGAATGTGTATTCATATATGTATGTGTAGATCTCACACACACAGCATGAAGAAAGGTATTTCTTTTCAGGAATTGGCTCATCCAATTATGGGGTTGGCAAGTCTGAAGTCTGCAGAGTAGACCAGCAGACTGGAAGCACTGATGTTGCAGCTTGAGTCTGAAGTCAGTCTGTGGTCAGAATGGCCTCTTCCCTGGGGGCCCTCAGGTTTTTTTTTTTTTAACCCCTTAAGATCTTCAACTGATTGAATGAGAATCGCCCATATTATGGAGGTTAATCTGCCTTACTCCAGGTCTACTGATTAAAATGTTAATCTCATCTAAAAACAGCCTCACATAAACATCTAGAATAATATTTGACCAAATATCTGGGTACTGTGGCTTAGCCAAGTTGACACATAATATGAACCATCACAGGAGAGCTTAGATGAGATATAAATACTTCCAAGGCCCTTCCTATCCTGATGGTCTGTCTCTGACGATCCCGAGAAGACCTCTCTGAGCTCCAATCCTGCCTCAGCCTCCAAGCCCGAGAGACCTGAGGAACACAGCACCTGTGTGCTCATCCCGTTTCTGTACCTGACGGCCCCCATTCTGCTCCTCATTTTTCTCTACTCAAAACTTCTCTGAAGTATGAAAGTAAATCCTTACAGTATTTTGAAGCCCCATAGAGCAAAGGAGCCAAATAAATCCCAGCATCCTAAGCCTCGGATCTCCTCAGCTTCTGTGCAGAACTGCTCTATTAATTGCTCTTTAAACTGGGGAAAAGTCTAAATTCAGAAGTTCATCTTTATAACATGTCTAACGATTGACATATGCAAATAGATTTCTTCTCTCTCGCCACTTCCAATCAACCAATAGCATCTTCCTGGAGCACTGTGTTGAGAAGGATTCTGAGATCCCATTCAGGATTAGAGGAGAGAGTGCAGTGATTGATTAGCAATGTCTGCCCTGGCTCAGGACTAGGAAGTAGGCAACCTGAGTTGTGTGCACCTGGCATTCCTGACATGCAGCCTTGCAGTGTTTGACCACAACCTTAGCTCTACTTCCCTGAGGGAGAGAGTGACAGAGTCCAAGTGCTAGGGTCAGGAGACCTGGATTCCCACCCACTCTGCCACCAACTAACTGCACAGCTTGGATAGGTGACTCTCTGTGCTGTCTCCATCCGAAAAATGGAATCATAAAACGTTGGGATTTTTGTGAGGCTGCAAGTTGACAGGATATGAGAAAGTGACAGTTCAAGGTGATGTACCCACCATTTGTTTTGTTGGTTCTTCCAGGAGACCTGGTATTGGCACGGAGATGTCTACGCCAACAAAGTGGTCATGAGCGGAGTGAAGTGCTCGGGAACGGAGCTGTCCCTGGCGCACTGCCGGCACGACGGGGAGGACGTGGCCTGCCCCCAGGGCGGAGTGCAGTACGGGGCTGGAGTTGCCTGCTCAGAAAGTGAGAGCTCCTTCCCTCCCTCCCCACCGGGCTCCCGAGGGGACCGGAGTCCCACCAGTTATTCCTCGAGAGACTCTGAAGCCTTGCCATGAGCCAAGCAATAGAGAAAGGTGGAATGAAATCCTAAGGGAGAAAAACTGGGGGCAAGAGAGATGACCGCACCCCAACCACAGATCGCTGTCTATGACATAGTGGGGAGAGAAGGGGGAGGGAGGGGCTGCAGTCTGTAGCCCAGGTTCAGTCACAGGACCACTGCTACCGCAGTGACCCAGGGCAGACTACAGGACTGAGCGCTCCTCCGTCATGCCAGTTAAATGGGAACGATGACACCTTCCATGGGTGTTGGCTTCCTCCCTCCGCCTCCTCCGTGGAGCATTTCCTGTTTTCAGACCCTGGAGGTCACTTAGCTGCCTGGTGGTTCGCTGGGAGTCCTAGAGAGATTGAGCCCATAGAGGGAATGCCAGCCAGGATTCAGGATGAGCCACTTCCTGAAGCCTCCCTCCCACGCTGAGAGAAGAGGAGCAGTAGACTACCTTTTGGAATGCTGTCCTCCTGAGCCCAAACCCTGCCCTCCCTTTCCTGGCCTTATAATATAAACCCACACGTAGCCATCTCCATTGGGAGGCCCAGATACTGGCCGGAGAACTTGAGACCAGAGCCTGCCTTACTGGCTGATCTTGGAAAAGTGTGTCAGCCTCTGTGGTCTATAGTTGTAGTTTTCCCTAGAAAATAGAAATCAAGTGTGACAATATGCACGAGGGCTTGGTAAACAAAGATGCACTGTCATCCTGCCATCACAGAGAATGAGGGATTGAACTGAGCCCAGCAGCTGCGTCTCCCACCAACCCCTTTTAGATTCACTAGCATCTCCTAGCCCTCACAAAGCAAGACCTCAGGGCAGGCTTCTCTGGGCAGACATCACAAGCTATCACATCCTGTGTGAGAGGAGAGATGGTGAGATCACCACCTTACCAGCTCCCCAGGGGAAAGCATCCCAGCAGAGAGGAACAGCCACTCCCCTGTCGGGGAACTTTTCTTTATTTATCAATTTATTTATATTTGCAATAGTCCATCTTTTCCAGAAGGAAATTAAGATAATACAAACCTAAATGCAATTCAAGATAGCATAAAATAAAAACAGATGAAAGACAGGTGCTGGCAAAATGGTAGTGGCTTAAAATGGAGCCAGGGGAGGGGTTAATTTTAAAAACGTGTACTAGGGGGTTCTATACCTTTATTATGAATAGGTCATTAATTTCACAGTGAGCTTCCTAGCAGCCAGAGCAAAGAGAAAACTGGTCACTAATAGAACTAACAGTACCTATGAGATGAAAACTAACCCATGAGTCAAGAGAAGCCCACAACTCTAGAGATTAAAGGGAATTTCTCTCTGAGGACTGAGATTTATGAGATGAACGATGCCCTCAGATTCTCATGGAAGATCCAAAAATGAGTTTCGTGGGGCGATTTCTCAGAATGCTCCACAGCTTAGGCTGAAGCATCACTGGGAGTGTCTGCAGCGGGGCAGTAGCCTTTGGGGCCAGGAACACAGCGCTTGGCTCCTCTGGCCAAATGCATGTTAGAGTATTCAGGGAAATAAAGTAATTCTTCAGCAACCCTTCATGATATCTTATTCTCACCCCACCAATTGTATATGCTGGAAATCTACACATCCTCCTTGATTCTCCTTCTTCCTCACCATTCCCATGTCCAGTCCCTCTTGATTTTTACCTTTCAGTATTTTCTCAACCTTTTCTATGTCTTTCCCTGCCACTGTTGCTGCCTGTGTCCAGATGACCACCTTCCACACAGCATCACTGCAAAGGAGATCCTCACAGTGACACGTGCCCCTGCGGTGGCTTCCCCTCCTCTCCCCTCCCCAAAGCCAGAGCCAAGACCACCTCCCACTTAAATCCCACCCTAGGGTCCCACCGCACTTCTGTGACCAGGGGCTCACACAGGGCTCGTGTTGTCCGGCTTCCTCCCAGGCCACCCCCACCCGTCCTCAGTGTCTGCACCACACTGGCTTTGACCCTCCCTCATGCTGCCAGGGCCTGGCACAGGCTGTGTGTTTTGTCCCAACCTCATCCTTAGTGTTATTTCCTCAAATCCCCACCCCTCCTTCAGAGAAAAACTAAAACACAACTTCTCCCAAAGAAGCTTCCTGACCACGCACCCGACAGGCTCCTCCTGTTATAATTCCCATCATACCCCGCATTTCTCCTGCCAGCTCTTGTTGCAGTAGTCATTATTATGTGCTGCATATGTCTCTCTCTTGCTAGAGTCTAGGATAGTTCCACCTCTGCCTTGCTCAGCTCTGTCCAGAGAGCCTAGCACAGTGCATCGTAATACTCAAGCCATGGGTAGGTGGAAGGATGCCGCTTAGGAGTTCTGCTGCCTGCTGGATGCAGGGGAGGCCAAGTCCCCAGCCCATGGCAGGTGTTGAGATTGCAGGTCCCAGGCTCCCAGCTAAGCACAGAACGTGGTACATTAACGATCTCTTTCCTCGCGAGCTGGAGAGAGAGACCAAGTGGAGACTCCCGTGCTCAGCTCGGAGGTATTCAGAGGAGCTGTCAACTAATAAGAGGCTCACACGACACCCTCATAAAAATCAGCATGCCCAGAACAGTGGGTGCAGGGCAATGCTGCGTCTTGCATAGCCTCCAAGAAGAAATACTTGTCAGTAAACGGGAGTCTCCTGATTTACGGCTTCCATGCCCCACCCCACATGCCATCTGTGTGCACCCTTTCCCTGCCCTTCAGTTCCACACCCGGTTCTTGCGAGTGGATCTGCTCTCTAGAGGATGCCAGCTCCTTCAGGTGCCAGTGAGCGCACAGGGTTTACTGAGAACCCGCTGGGCTCTGCCGCAGCCTATAAGGCTGGAGCAGGAGGGGAAGAAGGGAGACAGAGCTCCCTCCTTGTGCTGGTGAACTTGAGGGAAGCAAAACTCACAGACTCTGCTTGCTTAAACTTTACAAGCAATTCTGCCAAGCAGTCTAGGGGAAAAAAAAATTTACAAGCAACTTGTCAAAATAAAAGATGGCAGGATCTTGTGATCACTGATTCATATATGGCATTTTTCTGGGTACTAGAAATGCTCACTGAAAGCTCACTTTTAAAGGTAAAGCCTACAGTTACTCCTTTTGCAAAGAAGCTAAGCTTCCTAATACAATTGTTTAGTAAACGTAGATTGTAGCCATCAGTCATTCTTTTAACACCTGGTCTGTGCAGTGCGCTAATTGAGTAAATCAAGCGTTGTAAAAGACAGGCACCTGGGGAAAACTCCCACATAAGGCAGCAGTGTGTGCCGTGGAACCTGGAGGAACCTGTTAAGAAGGCAATTTGGCAATAGGAATCAGAGACTTAAAAATAGACAGTGCTTTCTCCTAGCAGTTTCCCTTACAGAGATGCATTCTAAAGGAAAAAAATAAGTTATATGCACAGATTTACTACAGGGTGTTTATCACACCTTATAACTGCAAAATTCCAAACAGCCAATATATCTAAACATATGAGATAGAGCTAGGAATTAAATATTATGTAGCCATGAAATGAATGTGCCGTAATGGATATATGTCAACGTGAAAATATGTCAAGATGGATTTTAAGGGAAACAGTATTAGCACACCATAACTCTACACACAATATTATACATGTTGGAAAATACATCATTTCCAGAAGAAGCAGACCAAGGTATGAGAGGTGTTCTTTCTCTCTGGGTAGAACAATCACATCGTTACTGTCGTTTTTTGCATTTCGTTATTGAAAATTTGAAGCCACTTGAAAGTAGAATAATATAATCAACCCCCGTGTGCTCATCACTCACATTCAGTGCTCATGAGGCGCGGGATCTGTTAACATACCATGGTCTGTGCTTAGCTGGAAATTTCAACATCTGGCTCATCTGCACCAATAACTGAAGAGTTGTCAAAGAGGACTCACAGCAGAGGGAAAGAGGAATTTAGGGTCTTGCTAAACAAGAAGGTAACCTTGAGGAGCCCTTGAGCCATTCCAGAAGGTCGTGGTAGGCAGGAGAGGGGTTTGCCCCAACTCAAGACTCAGAAGTGGGAGCCTTGGGGAGGGGTCTCTTGCCTTGTTGACCAGCATTCCGTCCTCCGCAGCCGCCCCAGACCTGGTCCTCAATGCAGAGATGGTGCAGCAGACCACCTACCTGGAGGACCGGCCCATGTTCATGCTGCAGTGTGCCATGGAGGAGAACTGCCTCTCGGCCTCAGCTGCGCAGACCAACCCCACCACGGGCTACCGCCGGCTCCTGCGCTTCTCCTCCCAGATCCACAACAATGGCCAGTCCGACTTCCGGCCCAAGAACGGCCGCCACGCGTGGATCTGGCATGACTGTCACAGGTAGGACTGGCTCACCACCCTCCCCGCTAAGCTGCCCGGTGGACGTCCTGCGGGCCTCAGATGGGAGTTCAGAGTTGCCAGGGTCACTTAGAGCCAAGAGGCTGCATGGTCTGGAGATAGGATCCTCCTAAGTGGGGGGCTTGCGTCTGCCACACTGGCTGTCAGGTTTCCCGAAGCCATTCTCCACTCCAAGTTCCCCTGGCCTGCCACCCCTTCTTCCTGCCTCCAACACTTCTAACATCAGGAAACACACTTTGTTTTGAGCGCCCATACCCTCCTTGTTGACCTTCATCCCATGGTTTCCAAGTGTGTCCACAGGTTTGTGCGCTGCCAGGTACTCCAGGCTCTGCAGTTGTTGGACTCTGAGTTCCTTTGGAAATATTCCCAGCTGGGCGCAGTGGCTCAAGCCTGTAATCCCAGCACTTTGGGAGGCTGAGGCAGGTGGATCACGAGGTCAGGAGATTGAGACCATCCTGGCTAACATGGTGAAACCCTGTTTCTACTAAAAATACAAAAAATTAGCCAGGCGTGGTGGCG
>NW_012114977.1:4624364-4639215 GCF_000951035.1 Colobus angolensis palliatus | reverse complement strand
CCAGGATGGTCTCGATCTCCTGACCTCGTGATCCGCCCGTCTCGGCCTCCCAAAGTGCTGGGATTACAGGCTTGAGCCACCGCGCCCGGCCTGGTATGTGTTTTAAATACCTCTAGGAAGACAATGGATGTGGAGACTGAAGTCTAGGCCCAAGAGTCCTGAGACTTGATCTCTAAACGCAGCCATGCTTCTAGCCAGCTGCATAATGTCAGGTCAGCTGGGCCACATCACCTGGGACCTCGCCTGTCCCTTCCAGCTCTGTCAGTCTGTGGACCTGATCCCAGCGCTGCAAATCCCAGACAAGGACAGAAGAACAGGGTGAAATCCCAGAGCCAGCCCTGGCTAGAGCCACCACAAGCCATCTGCTCATCCTCTTACCTTCCCTTGTTTATTTGTTTTCCCTTTTTTGCCTGGACTCTTAATCTAATCTCTGCCTGTCCAGGGATTTTCTTGCTCAGACCTCAGCTGAGTACGTAGAGGGAAGAGAAGCAGGCACACTCTTGGAAAGGAAGGGAGGGGGCCTCTGCCACTCAATACAGCAGGAAGCCCCCGAGGGGCTACAGATGTGGCCTAGTCATTGCCCTTCTCCACACTTGGATGGCCCATCTATACAACCGAGCCTTTTGCACCACATCCCTGCTTCTCAAAGTGAGGTCCTTGGACCAGAGGTATCTGCCACCACCTGAGAGCCTGGGACCTGCTCAATCCCAGGGCCCGTTGCAGACCTACACATCAGCATCTGCATTTAGCAGGATTCTCAGGTGACCGTGTGCACACTGAAGTCTGAGAAGCCCTTGTCTAGATGATGTGGAGGCTCCACTGCAGCTCTGGAATGTGGTCATCACTGTTACGGGCAGAACTAACATGTCCTGCCCCCTTCTAAGTGTCAGGCCCAGGGAACCCTCATTTTCCTAGAAAAGGGCACAGAGGCTTGGAGTTATCTCTTGCCCAAGATAACGCTAGGAGTTGCAGAGAGCAGGGATCCCGGCTCGTGCCTATCTGACTCCAAACCACATGCTCTTTCTTTTTTGTCTGTTGACTCTTCATCAGAAATCTATCTTTGGCTTTTTTTTTTTTTTTTTTTTCCGTATCACAACTGATGACCTGGTTCCATTCCAATCAGTTTGGGATAGAGTTGTTCCACTAGTCTCCCAAGAAAGGACTATGGTAGAATTCAGGGGTGCTGATTTCCATTCAAACAGTTGAATGTTCTGAACGTCCTAATTAGCCCAAGAAGGCGTGGTCTTTATAGAGAAGTAGGCCAGTCTTTTTCAGGGTGTAAGTCAGTAGAGTTAAAGTCATGACGGTATCGGTGCTTGGCTCCCTTTGGGGAACGTGTGGGTGGAAGCCCTGGGCGGCAGGGGCTGACACTGCCTATGGGTCTATAAGCAGAAGATAATTGCATCCCAGCCCTGCATATGGCGGCCCACCCAGAGATTACATGGTAGGAACCTCCCTGTGCCATGTACTTACTCTCCAAGGAATCGGTCTCCTCTAAGAATAGGCACATGGTGACATCCTGGAAATGTTCTTCTGATCTGGGGACTCTGGCTCCCTGCCTGCTCCCTGTCACCCCCCACCCCCCTCCACCCCCGCTTTTCCTGTGGTCTGTTTTATTTCTTTGCTTACAGATGTTCCAGTCAAAGGCTTGGGAGGGGATGGGAGGGGAAGGAAGGACATGCTGAGTACATGTACCTTCTGGTCTCCCCCTCCTGGTCCATAGCTGAGAAACGATGACCATAAGATCCTAGGAACCTTAAGAGGAGTCCCTCGAGCTCCAGGTGACTTCTCCAGGTGCTGTGGGAGGAACAGGATCCTGGCCTCCAACCACTGTTGGGTTCCTTTTGGAAGCTGATGAGAGCTGGCTCTTCCTCTCCTCAAAACAAATATTTCTAAAAGTTTAATAGCCTATGTCAGCAGATTTGCAGACACTCTGAAGGCCATCTGGAGCCAGGCTTGAGAACCCTGGCTCAAATTAGTGGGAATGGGGAAAAAATGCCATTTCCAGTTTAATTGATGCTACCTCAGGGAAGAGAGCTCTGTTCTTTGAAAGCCCTCGGCTGAAACACAAAGATTGGCCCCCTTGGAAATTTCCTCGACAACCAGACCTGGAGGAAAGTGCCCCCAGAGTTATTCTCTCATGTGCACTGTGCCCTGGCTGATGATCTCCATGCGTCTCTCTCCTGCCTCTTGTGGGGCCACCGCTGCTCAACTGGCACGATGTGCCACAGCTCTGACAGGACAGAGCATGGGGCACAGATGCACAACGGGCTCCCCAGGCCACGGGGCTTGGCTCTCCCACCTTGGGGGAGCCCCAGGAGAGGAGCTAGGAGTTGGAGAAGCAGGGGGAATGGGCTGCAGCTCAGATGACAGTCCTCCGGGTCAGGGATAGCATTGCTGCGAAGAGGAGAGACTCCCTTTCACTCCACCCCGCCTACCACATGTGTGGTGCAGCTTCCTGGGAGGATCAACGCCCATAGATGTGATGTGGCCCCTGGGAGCCCCAATCTGAGGCCCTCATCTCATCTGTGGGGCTTGCTCCTGCCAAGGGGCTGCTAGGCACAGGGAGATGGCAGAGTGGAGCGAGCAGGAGGGCCTCTGCCTTTCTGGCATCTCCTCCCAGGATGGAAACATCCCTGTGTTCTCTGAAACGAGGACTGGAGTGTTGTCCCCACTGTGGCAGAGCGCCTGCGGGACTGGCCATTCCGGATGCCCTGGGGGCGTGTGGCTGCGGTGGGAAAAGGTGTAGCGCACAAGGATCTCCTCTGTAAAGGGCACTGAGGTTCTGACTGGGAGTTTCACTGGGGCCACCAACGACCTAGGACAGCAAAGAACATACCTGCTTCTCCCATCTTTCTCTGAACCAGCGTTATCTGCCGTCCGTTTTTGCATCCAGCACCTCCTCCCTTGACGAGTGCCATGTCTTAAGACACTGAGCTCTGGGCTGGACACAGTGGCTCACACCTGTAATCCCAGCACTTTGGGAGACCGAGGCGGGTGGATCACTTGAGGTCAGGAGTTCAAGACCAGCCTGGCCAACATGGTGAAACCCCATCTCTACTAAAAACACAAAAATTTGCCAGGCGTGGTGGCGTGCGCTGTAGTCCCAACTACTCAGGAGGCTGAGTCAGGAGAATTGCTTGAACCCGGAAGGCGGAGGTTGCAGTGAGCTGAGATCACACCACTGCACTCCAGCCTGGGTGACAGAGACTCCATCTCAAAAAAAAAAAAAACAAAAACAAAAACAAAAAAGCATTGAGCTCTGGAGTCTCACGGTAGAAGGCTGTGTCTCCTTTTGTCCAGATCACAATGACCTCCGCCAAGCATCAGGCTCTCTCTCCCCTTAGCATTCTGGAATTTCCTTCCAAGTCCACGCTTCCCTAACTCTACCCCAGGGATCCAGTCCCCTCCTAGCCATCCAGGGGTCACGACAGCTCAGCCTGGGAAGAGGAGGAATACCTTCCTCGCCAGGACTCACCGTCCCATCTCCCCAGAGTCCTGCTCTGTATTTCCGGGGGGGCATGGGTGGGTAGTGCTGCTAGGCGGGAGGGGCTCTAGGCTCTAATCCAGGCAGCTGGGAAGGAGATGTGGCCCTAGGGAGGGATGACTGCATACGCCCGAGAGGCAAAGCGAAGATGCCCAGGACAGAAGCCAGGGAAAATTGGGAGGCCGTGAAACCAGCTGTTCCCCTCTGAGTGTTTGCAGGGGAAAAACTGAAGCTAGGGAAGATTTAAATCAAGTCTGCAGGAAGCCGAGGAGTGGGATGGGGTCAGCCTTACAAGAGTCCGTCTGTGCGCTCCGTCTGAATTCTGTTTAGACAACGGAGCATCAACCTATTTCTCTTCAGTCTTTCCAGCCGGTAAACATGGTCACATAAGCCCCTCTCTGAGCGATGCAGACATTTTTTAGGCAGTGAGTCAGACCTCATGTCTCTTCTTGCTCCTTCAAGAAGCCAAAATAGACTTTCTCAAAGTCGTCACTTCCACGGCCACAAAATGCCTCCTTGTGAATGTTCTCTGGAACTCAGGCTCAGCGTCATTTTACCCAGAAACATGAGTGACCGAGGGAAGCCCAACTTAGCAACTCCTGATATTTTTAGCACAGGCAAATGCAGGAGGAAGGGAAAAGAGCCTCGAATTTCCTCGCAGGAAACCTATCCTGTTCTTTGCTGTCTTCCCCGTGCCCCCACCACCCGTACACAGCAGAGGGAACCTGAGGCCAAGGGCAGGGGGCTGGGGAAGTGAGGAGCTCCCGCCGGCCTCGGAGTCATAGCAGCAGTGGTAGTAGAGGTAATAAAAATCCTGCTACTGTGACTGCTATGATGGGAATGTCACAAGGAAGGGGACAGGTATGTCAAGTCCTGAGTACTCATGTGCTACCAGCCTCGCGTTAGTTATTTGACGCCATTCATCTTAATCTTGCAGCCCCAAGAGCAGGCATAGCCACCCTCTCCCCTTTGCCGAAGAGGAGGCTCAGATCCTGCACCCACAAAGCAGGGGACTCTGCTCCCATGACTTGGCACCTCGTTCCTCAGTTTCCCCCTTTTTCCGAATGTCCCTATGATGGCAGAGACAAGCGTATAGGAATAGTTGCAGACGCTTGCGACATGCACGTTGGAGGCTGGGATCAGGCTAAGACAGCCTGCTTCCTTCAGCCCTGGGCCTGGGCAGTGCAGGCTTTGGGAAGGCCCCGCAGCAACAGGCGACAGCCCCAGCCCCTTTTCCCTTGTTTATTCTGAACCAAGGGCTATTCTAAACCAAGCACATGTGTTCCAAGACTGCATCTGTTCTCAATTCCTCCCAAGGGAAGAGAGGGAGCGTCGTTATGTAAACCAGCGGCAAGGGATTTGCAGCCTGCTCGCACAAGCTCTCCTGCAGAACTCCCAGAACCCCCAGGGACGTGCCTCCCTTTGCGCTTGTGTGTGCCCCCGAGGATGAGTCAATGTCTCCTTCCCAGAGGGCCTCCCAGCTGTCTCTCTGCTCCTCCCTGCTTTATTTGCACTATGCGAGGAGCACAGACTGGCTGCTCACCTCCCAGGGCTGGAGGCGAAGCTGCAGGCCCTTCCTGACCGGGTCACAGGCATGACCTTGGGGAACCTGCGCGTCCACAGGTTCTGTTGCTTACTGCTCCTGTTCTTTCTGCTTCTCCCCCTTAATCATGCCTCTTCCCCTTTGGTTTTTCTCCCTACCCTATTCCATTTCAAAAGACATCAAAATGTGGGTTTTTTAAAATTACCCCAAAGAAAGTGCATCAAACAGGAAGGGGCTGTGAGAGCCAGTTGCATGCTTATTAAAAACAATAGCTGGAGTTCTGTGCTTATCATATGCAGTGCCAGCTAATCGCTACCTCCCCAGTACCCACAGCACCCCATGCATTACAACGATCATTCCCGTTCAGCGGAGGAGAGGACGGAGGCTTAGCAAGGTGAGCAGCGGTCTGACTTCAGAGCCCTGAGGCTGCCTCTGAAGCACCGGCTTTCCTTTCCTCAGGCCTCTTACCCACTCCTCTCCCCACCCGGCCCCCTCTGGTCCCCTCGAAGTATTCCCAGAGGCAAATCGCCAGCCAGGCGTCTGCTTGCAAGCAGCAGTTGCTCCAGAAACTGACCTCCAGACCGTCTCTCTCTCACTCCAGGCACTACCACAGCATGGAGGTGTTCACCCACTACGACCTGCTGAACCTCAACGGCACCAAGGTGGCAGAGGGCCACAAGGCCAGCTTCTGCTTGGAGGACACAGAATGTGAAGGAGGTATCTGTGGGCGGAGTGGGGGGATGGGGGGCCTCAGAGGGACTGGAATGTCCCTGTCTCCACGATCACCTGACTGGAGCCCAGGCCTGGCCCTGACCCTGTGTCACTCTGACCACTGCCACCTTTCCCCACCTGGACCTTCCTTAGCTATAGTGAGGTGCTGGGGGCATGGGCATGACCTGGTTCCAGGGGCACCCGGATTCCCCAGAGCCGTGCTGACAGGCACTGGTCGGTCCACAGGGCCTCCTGGACAAGATCCAGACCTCAGGACCCTGCTCCATCTGGGCTCAGTGGCCCAGACCCTGATCTCAATGCCCCTCCCACTCTGGCTGCCACCAACCTTTTTCTGGTGTCCCACTGCCAAGTGTCCCTACCACACCAGGCTCTCACCCTTCAATTCTAACCCAAATGCCCCCTCTAAATCGTGCCCCCAGGCAGGAGTGGCACTCTGCTCACACTTCTAGTAGGTCACTGCACCTGCCCTGTGATCACCCGTTAGTGCACCTGCAGCCCCGGGGGCTCTTCATGGGGAGACATGTCGGTTTTTCTTGCTAGACCCACTGTTTACAGCAGTGTCCAGGCATGGCAGCTTCTCAATAAATGTGTGTTTAATTTGTTCTTCATTGAAGCGGCCCGCCACTGACTTGCCATGAAATCACACAGCAGACAGGTTTTGACCTCTTACCATGTGCAGATAACATGTAAGTGTCAGAGAGACATGGGCCTACACTCTAACTGCTGATCCTCTAGAGGAGACAGACAGTATGACCCGCGTGTTATGCTACCCGCGTGTTATGCTAAACCACAGGCACCAGAGATTTCCCCGGTGCGCACACATGCAGTTATCCCCAGGCTGAGGATGTCACAGAAAGGCCAGGGTGGATCAGAGTAGTAGTCAGGGAGGGCTTCATGGAGGAAGGGGACCTTGAGCCTGGCCTGAGGGAAGAGACAGGATGTGGGTAGGGAATTGATTGGGGGGTTCTATTGAAATGAGAACAGATGAGCAGCCCACACAGTGGGGTGGGATGCTGAGCCCAGATGAAGCAGTGGTGGCGGCCTTGGGAACAGGAAGAGGGCACAGCAGTGGGGTCATGGTTCCCTGGTGATGAGCTCCCCTCTGCCCCATCTGCAGATATCCAGAAGAATTACGAGTGCGCCAACTTCGGCGATCAGGGTATCACCATGGGCTGCTGGGACATGTACCGCCATGACATCGACTGCCAGTGGATTGACATCACTGACGTGCCCCCTGGAGACTACCTGTTCCAGGTGAGGTGGGCAGGAAGGGGTTCCAGCCCTCCAGGGGGAGGAGGGGAGGCCACCTCCACAGGCTCCTTCCCACTGGTGTCCACACAGGGGCATGGAAGTCAGGCTGTCTAAAGGGCAAGGTGCTACCCCCAGAGGCCATCACAGTCCATCAGTTAACCCAACGATGTCAGGCATGGGGGCCTGAGAATTAGGCGGTGCACAGGACCAGAGACGCCAGAGACATTCACATTTGATTTAGTTAACACCTGGTGCATGCCAATCAAAACTCATCAGCAGGCTAGATTTGCTCCTCCAGCCAGTTTATTCCATCGATGCTCAGGCAACCCACACCTCTTGTCTCCTGTGTAGCTCTTCTCTCCACCATCCCTGTTTCTCCTATGGCCCTAGCCTGCCTCGGTCTGTGCTCTCAAGCCTGAAAACAAACTCATAAAGAGCCAGTCGCTCGCAAGTGTCTATGATTTAGCTCTTCCGGAAATACCTGCCTCATAGAGGAGGATCTGCAGAAGGGGCCATTCTCAAGACAAAGCAAATCTGTAAGAATAAAATACGGAACATGAGAGGCAGCCTGGCCAGGTGGCTTCTTCGTCAGAGGGGTTGCCGGGGTTTGTTCCCACATACTCTGCCAGGGCGGAAGGCCAGCCCTGAGGAGGAACCGGGGGCTTTGGCTTCCCTCCTTCCTGAAAACAGCAGCATGTTCTGGCCAGGGCTCTAACTGGGGGAGACAAGGGGCACTGTGTCCCTAACATCTCTCTGCCGGTGCATGGGTACACGTCCGCCTGCAGAAGCTTTATCTCACCCTCTCACTGTCTCCTACGTCCCAACCCATCTCGTTTCCCAGCTTGCCCTGTTGGCTAGCAAAGTGGATGACCAGAAATGTGTCATTCCACCTTGAAAGCTTTCCTGAGGGGGCATTCAGCCAGCCCAGGGCCTGGCCCACAGTCGCCACCTACAGACAGCCCTCTGAAGAAACAGCACCTTCAGAGAAGTCACCACAGAGGGGCTTTCAGAGGATTCCTAGGCAGTTTCAGAGGCTGGAAAGCAGACAGCCAAGCACTTTTCCACCCACAAGCCCAGAACCACAGACTTGGAGAGGTCTAACCAGAGAGTTATTTATTTTAAAAGATGAATAGCCGTGGCCATGTGCACGTAGACAGTGCCTGGTGGTTTCTGTTTGAGGTTTGCTATCATTTTGCCGGGTGAGTGTGTATCTCCCTGTATTCTGGCCAGTGCCATCCACTTAATAACTACGATGAATTGCCTAAGCCTGGGGAACCCATTGTTTCATTTAATCTCCCAAGGAAGGGGCATCATCATTACGCTCCTTTCACGGCCACACAACCCCAGACATATCAACTCTTGATTTTGTGTTCTCAATCCCTAAATGATACAATTAGCAAATGGACTCATTATCATTAGGGGCATGTTAATACCTCCAATGAATCAAAAAGAACATTCCCCTTAAGATAGACATGGGCCGGGCGCGGTGGCTCAAGCCTGTAATCCTAGCACTTTGGGAGGCCGACACGGGCGGATCACGAGGTCAGGAGATCGAGACATCCTGGCTAACACGGTGAAACCCCGTCTCTACTAAAAAATACAAAAATCTAGCCGGGCAAGGTGGTAGACGCCTGTAGTCCTAGCTACTGGGGAGGCTGAGGCAGGAGAATGGCGTGAACCTGGGAAGCGGAGCTTGCAGTGAGCTGAGATCCGGCCACTGCACTCCAGCCTGGGCGACAGAGCGAGACTCTGTCTCAAAAAAAAAAAAAAGATAGACATGGAACTTTAGGCGCTACAAGCGCTGACCTGGGGATTCACAGGACACAAGTGCTGGCCTTCATTTCAGACATCAGTGGTGCTGTGAAGGATGGGAGGAGGGAGCTGGGCAAGAAGGAAGTGGCCTTCCATGCAGAGGGGCCTGTGCAGAGCTCAGAGGCAGGGCTGAAGGGGCCTCCTGGCTCCTGGTGGCCCCTGCTTTAATCCGCTTCCTCATCATTTCCTAGATTCATAGACATACAGAAACCTACAGCCACTTCCCACACGCCCTTGTGAGACTTTAGCCTGCAGTAGTTGAATGGGGTGAGACAGTGGGGGACACAGATTTTCAGCCCCACCTCCACCCCACACGTCACACTGGCTCTCATGCCCCCAACGCAAGCCCTTGCTGCATTCAGCCGGCTTCATGGCTGCACTGTGGAGACGCCTGGGCGGCCGAGGAGCTGCCTGGGCCTGCACAGCTGGAGGCCTTGGCATGGGGAGCTGTGTTTGCCCCATGCCATGTGTGGGCCAGGGACGAGGGGGCAGCTAGAATGGCTGGGTGGGAGAGAAAACGTAATCCACCCCGGAGCGGGGCATGTGCCTCCTTAGCTAAAGGGACAGGGCCCCAGCTGGGCCAGGTGCAGGCCCCCAGAACAGCGCCACTGAGCCAACACAGGGCTGGCTGCCAGGCTGGCCTTGGCTTCCCTCAGCTCCTCTTTGGGCAAGCCCAGGGGCCTGTTAAAGGGTCATGTCCAGGCCCTTCTGGGGCCCCAAATTTAGAGAATGTTCCTGAACGAGCAGCCTATACCCGCCCCCACGCTATGGGTCGTAGCCCTTCCAAATGTGGCAGGACCCTCGAGGGAAGGCCTGTCATCTGCGTGCTCTGCCCCTCTGTTCACCACTGTTGTCTCTTCTCCCTCCCCCTCCCTTTCTCTTTTCTCCTCGGGTCCTCACTGCGAACCTCCCCTTTTCTGTCCCCTCACAGACACCCTCTCAGAATATGTCCTTCCTATTCCTGCTGTTCTGGGCGAAGTCCCTGCAGCTGGGGGGATGCAGAGGCAGGGGTGGAAGGACGGGGAGAGGATGCGGCTTCTCCAGCAGCCCCAGAGCCAGGCCCTGGCCCAGCAGAACAGGCAGGAACACAGATCCCCACGTCCCACCCGTCACTTCACAGATAGAGGAAGGGACGTGTCCACAGTCACGTGGCTGTGACGAGTGTCCCATCTCCAGTGCCCAGGCAGCCCTCTTCCCGCTTCCCACACTGCCAGGTCCTCCCCATACCCTTCTGCTTCTCTTCAGCATCTTCCTCTGGGACCTCCCCAGACCCCAACTCCTGCCTCCCCCAGAACTCCCAGGAGGGGGTGACCCCCTTCCGAAGGCCCACCCTGGGTAGAGGGGTGTGTGTTACACTGCCGTGGACAGAGGGCAGGGTCTCCCTCCTCCGGGCCATGCTCCCTGTGCTCCCTGACTCATCTCTGCCCCACCCCAAGGACTTTGTTGGGACCCACAGACTCCCTTCTTGGGTCCCGGCACCTGCCACGCTCCCCTTCCCTGAGGTCGCTGGTCTCGCAGAGCCCCGGGCCTGGGTGGAGGTGGCCGCAGAGGGAACCAGCAGCCTCCTCTGCCCCGCTTCTCCGCAGGTTGTTATTAACCCCAACTTCGAGGTTGCAGAATCTGATTACTCCAACAACATCATGAAGTGCAGGAGCCGCTATGACGGCCACCGCATCTGGATGTACAACTGCCACATAGGTAAGGTCCAGGCCGCCCCCGCTCCAGGAAGCAGGCGGGAGCTGCCCCACTTTCTCAAGGACCCAGAGGCAGCTTCCTAATTTGGGTAAAGAGCTCGGGGAATGCAGCCAGCATCACATTTCCACATTCAGACGGAAGCCACAGACACACAGGCCTGGATGGAGACTGAGTTTTTACAGCCAGCTCCGGCCGTGGAGAGAAGGTGGTACAGGACCGGGCCGGCCCAGCACAGACCCCAAGGCTATTTAAGGGTTGGAGCCAAGGCCGCTGGCTCATTATGCATGTGACCTCAAAAATGTGGGCATCAGCAATCTGTGGGCTCTGCCTATCAGGCTTTTCTGTCAAGAGCTGGAAGCTAGCAAACCATGGTTATTTCTAGTGTCCAATAAAGACACTTTTTTCCTTGGATGATAGGACTTGGGGAACAAGAGGGAAGGCAGAGCTTTTTCCTCTGCAGGAAAAGTCATGGGCCTCACTCTTGGCAAAATGTTAAAATTAAAGGCGCTACATTTATTCGCTCGTTCACTCAACTTTGACAGAGCACCTGCCATGTGCCCAGCCCTAGAGATGGCCAGCGCCTGGCACCTGTCCTTGTGAGGGCACACAGAGGTGGCCCCGGCAGAGCCCCTGAGGCTCACTCATCCGGCTCAGGGTCAGGCAAGGCCTGGGCACCTCATCTGCCCACTCTCTCCCCCCGATTCTTACTCTTCAGGTGGTTCCTTCAGCGAAGAGACGGAAAAAAAGTTTGAGCACTTCAGCGGGCTCTTAAACAACCAGCTCTCCCCGCAGTAAAGAAGTCTGCGTGGTCATCTCCTGTCTTCAGGCCACATCACATCTTCCGTGGGACTTCCCCCAACAACTGAGTCTGAACGAACGCCGCCGCGCCCTCACCCAGCCCGGCCCCCACCCCGTCCAGACCCCTGCAGCCGTGTCCAAGCTCAGGAGGAAGGGGACCCTCCCGTTATTCACCGGGGGCTGCTGCCTGACCCTTGGGGCCTGAGAAGGCCTTGGGGGCTGGGGTTTGTCCACAGAGCTGCTGGAGCAGCACCAAGAGCCAACCTTGACCGGGACGAGGCCCACAGACGGGTTGTCATCAGCTTGTCCCATTCAAGCCACCGAACTCGCCACAGACACAGTGCAGCCGTGCTCTTCTCCAGTGACACGTGGACAAACGTGGGCTCATCAGCCCCCAGAGAGGGTCAGGCCCAATCCTGTTTCTCCTCCTCTTAGGTCGTTTTCAGCAAACTTGAATATCTAGACCTGTCTTCCATTGAAACCCTCTAGTCTCTTCTAGTCCCATAGATAATGGTGCCACGTGTTTTCTGATTCAGTGAGCTCAGACCTGGTGCTTCTCTCTCCACACCCCCCGACCTTGTTTTTCAGGATACTATTATTATATTTTCACAGACTTTTGAGACACAAGTTTATTGGCATTTAATATTGGACATCTGGGCCTTTGGAAGTACAAATCTAAGGAAAAACCAACCCACCTGTGTAAGTGACTCATCTTCCTATTGTTCCAGTTCTGTGGGTTTTTGATTGAACGGTGCTATAACCAGGGTCCTGGGTGACAGGGCGCTCGCTGAGCACCATGTGTCATCACAGACACTTACACATACTTGAAACTTGGAATAAAAGATTTATGAAACGTGTCTGTGTTTCCTTTGACCCACAGTACCTGGGCCCTGAGCAGCAGACTTCCTGTGTTCAGTGGCCGGAAGAAGAACTTCAGATACATTCATGGTTTTCCTTCTGTGGACATGGGTCCCCAGATCCCCTCCAGCCCAGTGTGGCCGCTAGGAGCCTCCTTCAGTAGACGCCAAAAGGGGCAGCTCCTGCCCTCTGGGAGAAGCAGTCTAAGAAGATCACAAAAAGCAGCGAACAGGGGTCATAACCTTTCTTGAACTCCTGTGGTTTTTACTGAAACTTGTCAGGAGGCGTAGCAGTTGTGCTAGGGTCGGATGGGAAGTCTAGATTTAAACAGCCACCAGGCAGCTTCTCAAAGCCAGAGGGCATCCTTTCGCAGGACAGGGGCTCCCAGCCATTCCCAGTGGCGGTGGGGTAGCCGGCCCAAACCAGCCACTCACCCAGACACAGGGGCTCCCCCTTGTGTCAACAGCATGCTAGGGCCCATGCTGTTGGGTAGGTAGGACCACATTAACCAACTCCACCCAAACCACAATTGATGAGGGCATCGGCGCACATTCAGATCTCACCTCTTGCCTTTGTTCACGTTTATTTCTGCAGCAACCGGCACTGGTAACACCAGGACCAGCCCAGGGGTCTCAGAACTGTCCCACAGCACAGGCCGGCAGGCTGGATGTCTGAACTGCTAAAGGAGTGTGGGCAGGTGCTACACAGCAGGTGCAACCCAGCTCCCAAAACTGGGCAGGCTGTGCACAGAGGCCCTGCAGGCCTAGCGGGGTTCCTCCCAGCCAGGCTCCTCAAGTGACCTTCCTTCAGCAGCCGCAGGCCTGCACTGCAAGGTGAAACAGCACCCCCTAGCGTCCCCCACAGACCACATTTCAAAGCGATCACATTAGAACAATGTGAGTTTTTATTTTTTCTCCATTTCTGAGACTAAAGCCCACCACACCCCATGGTGAAGCTTGAGGGTGGTGCGGGGCTGCTCTGGCATCTGTGAAGGCTTATGGTGTTGGGGCACCAGCTACATCAGGGCGCAGATCCAGGCCGGCTGGGTCTCCAGGCCTCAGGGCGGCAGCGGACCCCGGACAGCAGGCCGCTCTTTCTTTTTGTGTTGGAGTCCCAGGGCCCGGGCCACCAGCCTCCGGGCCACAGTCACATTTGTCTGCGGCCTCTCCTTCACCAGACGCAGGAGTTCTAGAAGGAAAGCCCCACGGCGGGGACCTGAACACAAGGCTGTGGCTGCCTCTCCCCCAGTAACACAGCAGCCATCGAGGCCATCAGAGCCAGCCTCTCATGTGACATGTGTGAGGCCTGGGCCCACCTGTACCTGTGGTGTGGCCAGATGCTCATGCGAGGGGGCCCACTTAGGGATCCTGGCCCCCCAGGGGATGCTGACCCAAACCTGTTGCCTCTCCATGCCCTTGTTTCTCCGTCTCTACAGTGAGGGGGCTGAGGGGTTCATCCTGCACACCTCCCTGCTTTTTAGGGTCCTTTGGGAGGGATATCAAGTCAGGATGGAACGCCTAGAGCTCAGAAATATTCTGAGCTACGGACAGGATATTTACTGTTCCAAGAAACCTTGGACAGTTTTGGCTACGTAACCACCCATGAGAGCACAGCCGGCCTCGGCAGGCCTCTTGCAGGCCCATTTTACTAGTTGCTAGTTTGAAGTCATGGAAAACTCGTGTCTAAAATCTCCCACCATGGTTTCTGGAGGGGGAAGGGGAAAGGGAGGCGCTAACGGTTATCTGGTACCTTCTATGTGCCCTCAGGGCTCCAGGCAGGTATGCCAGGCTCTCATTCAATCCTCCAGACTGAAGAGTCTGCTTATTTTACAGAAGAAGAAACCAACTCACACACTGAGGGACTTCCTCAGTGTCACTGAGGCCGACTGAAGTCACTGACAGAGCCATTTAGGGGTCCTGCAGTGGACTCCAAAGCCCAGGCCCTTCCCGGATCTGTGGGATACGGTTTCCAGGGCCCTCCAGAAGAAAGAACAAGCTTTTCCCCGAGCGGTGCCCAGAAGAGGGTGTGAGCAGGGGGGCGTCCCTGCACAGCAGCTGGCAGATGCCATTCCCCAAGGGAGACCCCTGCCCTAGACCCCCCTAGGCCTGCTGGGGAGGGGAAACCCAGCCCCACTGGCTACTGCAGCCCAGGGCTCCCAAAGAGCAGAGAAGTCAAGAGGGAAGAATGAACAGAGGGGAAGACCCTGCCCAAACCAGACACACACGCACATACACACGCTCACACACCATGCACACACGCACACATAGCCTCCCTATCCACGGACATCCGCTTTCCTTACTTGGCCTCTGCAAGGCTTTGAGCTTTGACTGCTTGGTTCCCTGCGTGAGGGGCCGGATCTTGAGCACCGAGAACTCCCGGGTCAGGGCTTCAGCAGCTGTGGAGAGAAAGCAGGTGTGGAGCCACTCCCTCCTCCTCAGGATCCCGCGGCACACCTACCACCCCGAACGCAAGCAGCCGTGTTGTGCACCTGTTCGAAGCTCGGGGCAGGGCTGCTCCAACACCACCCTGGATGGGCAAGAGATGACTGCCGCCTGCTTGCCCCGTCCCCCAGAGCCCCACAGGCCTGCACAGGGACCCCTGCGCTCAGAGGACACCCACCCCGGGCTGGTCAGGGAGAGCACTGGTAAGGCTGTGATTCTGGCATCAGAAGAGAC
>NW_012114977.1:4620781-4623069 GCF_000951035.1 Colobus angolensis palliatus | reverse complement strand
GAGACTGCTCAGCTCCCCCTGGGTTTTAGGCTGGAAACAAAACCCCAAGAGCCCACTGGCTCAGCTGAGCCTGCGCCCAGGAGACTGTGGCCTCCACCCAGGGAACCAAGAGTCCTCCCTCTCAGTGGGGATCTGAGTAAGGGCCAGGCCCATCGGGGGTGCCTTACCTGAGGCCAGACAGGGAAAGATGCCGAGTGCATGAGTATCATCCACCCACTGAATCCTGAACCCCTTCTCTCTGTGCGGGGAGAGAGGAGACAGCACATACAGGAAAGCAAGTGGTCAAACTCCTCTTCGAATCCCGCAGCCACGTCCCTCGCCTCCAGCCCACAGACGCCACGAGCCCGAGGCAAGGTCCCATCTCCTCAGGGACGGAGACAACCATTTGCAGCAAACTTCCTCTGAAGCCCATATGGTTGGCTTCAGAAAGACAAATGTCACTCCTGTCAATATGTCAGGCAGGTCACCAGTTTCTAGAACTAAAGAAGTCAGGACTCAAAGAGCTCATATGGCATGACGCCAAAGAAGAAGAGACTCCTTACAGGCTTGTCTCAGCCAGGCCAAGGCCACAGGGTCTGAGGCTGAGGAAGAAAGGGTTTCTGTGGCGGGGGAGGGGAACAGGAGCTCAAACCAGCAGGACCACCATGCTCCTGTTGGCTTTCTTCCTATTGCTCAGGAAGGTGCCACCTACCCTGCAGCCTGTGAGAGACCTAAGGCAGTGTGGCCCTACCCGGGCTGAGGAAGGCACAGGGGCCCCAGCCTGGCTGCACCATCAAGGTAGAGAATACAAGAGTAGAACATGTTGCCCCTAGCCACCCCTTTGGCTCTCCTCCTGCTCAGGGGCAGAGCACAGGGGAAGAAGGCTTTAGGAAGCAGGGTTAATGAGGGCCATGCAGAAAGGGGTTTCCAAAAGCCCAGGCAGAGCTGGGCACGGTGGTGCATGCCTGTAGTCCCAGCTACTTGGGAGGCCAAGGTGGGAGGATCACTTGAGCCCAGGGGGTTGAGGCTGCAGCAAGCTGTGATCGCACCACTGCACTCCCGCCAGGGCAAAAAAGCAAGATCCTGTCTCAAAAAAAAGAAGAGAAAGAAAGCCTGAGCAGGAACAAAGAAGGGGAAGGGGAGAAGGCAAAATGAGAATAAAAAGGAAAAGAAAAAAGAAGGAAAGACAGGAGGGTCGATCTAAAGGCATGTGGGGAAGCTGAGGAGGAGGGAAGTTGTGTCTCTCAACGCAGACTCTGGCCACCATCCCGAGCTCCACTCTGCCCCAGCAGGCTGCTCAGTGCACCCCAGAAACAGTTCCCACATGGAGCTGGCCTGTAGCCTGCTGGAGACCCACTGAGCAGCCGCTGGGGGGTGGGCAAGGGGAAGAGAGGGGGCTGTCATGTCCCTCAAGACTGAGGGAGGGTGCGTGGGGTCCTGGCAGGCATGTGGCCAGGCAGAGGGGCTAGCCCAGGTCTAGGGCCTCCAGGGTGTGTCTATAACCAACAAATCAGTGCTCTCTTTCCCCAAGGATGGCTGGCAGCGTGAACTGCCCAGGAAAACAGAACCCAGGCAACACACCCACTTTCTGTCTCTCTTGCTGAAGCATTAGGCACTGGGGGTGGGGCAGGCAAGCACCCCCAGCTACAAAGCGTGTCCTAGCTTCTCTCTGAAGGCAGCACCTCCCCAGCCACCACTCACTGGAACTCAGAAAACGTTGCCAGCAGGTCCTCTGTCTTGAGCGCTGGTTCAAAGTCATAGATCTCTACCACGTGGGCAAGGTCCTTCTCTCCAGGCAGTTCCTCTACAAAGGAGGACGTGTCCAAGTGGATCTTCTCTATCTGAATCTCCTTCTTCGTCAGGTTGTCTGTGATCTAGGAGAGATCGGACCCTTTAGCGAGGGGAGCTTGGACACGCAGAGCTCCAAACCACTAGCCCGTGCGCTGAGAGCTCTGTGGGGAGAAGGGGCCCACATAGCAAAAGTCTGGGAAGGGCAGCAGCAGGCAGGCTGGGCTGGAAGGTCAAGAAGCGTGGGTTTTACGGGAGGGCATTTACTTGTATGGAGTCCCCACTAAGTGACTGGCAATTACACACATAATGTTCCATAGAATCCTGAAAACTATATTCTAGAAAGCTGCTTTACAGATGGGGAAACTGAAGGCCCAAGAGTTAAGTAATTTTTCCCAAAGTTGCAAAGTCAGTAAGAGGCAGAGCTGGGCAAGTCCAAGACCCTTCCTTCCCCTGCTAGCGATGTGATATTTGGCAGGTCTGTGGTCTGCATTCTTCATGTATAAAATAGCCATAAAAGA
>NW_012114977.1:4618960-4619976 GCF_000951035.1 Colobus angolensis palliatus | reverse complement strand
AACACAAAATAACTTGCCCAGGGTCAAGCAGCTCCTACATGGCTGGGCTGGGACCCAAATCCACACCTCCTCTCCTGTGTTCCCTAAGGAATCCCTGTCACCCAACACCCAGCCCTGCCTCCCCTTGCACATCCCCTGCTCTCCACGCCATAACCCTTGGTCCCCATCTACCCACGGCCACACCCACCTCACCTCCGCCCTCCCTTTCTGGGCTCAAGAGCCTCATCACCTCCTGCAGCAGCTCAGTGTAATCGTCTTCCGAGCAGCTGCTGGGGCCATCCTCTTCCACCTCCTCTTCGTCCTCTTCCTCCTCTGCCACTAGCCTCTTCTCCAGCAGACTCTCCTTCCCCTCTTCCAGGTCTAGCTGCAGGGTGGACCCAAACCGTGTGGCCATCTCCACCCTGTCTCCCTTCCCTGACTGACTCTCAGGCTCCGGGCGCTCAGGGCCAACAGGGCCCGGCAGTGGCTCATTCTCACACCCTTGTCCTGGGCTCTTTAGGTCCTCTGTTCCCTGAGTCATCAGCACAGGGAGTCCCTGATCAGAGTTGGGGTCTCCAGCACCAACATCTCCAGGCTCTTCTGGGTCCCTGCCAGCTGGGGCCTCTCCCTTGAGCCCCGAGGTAGAGGTCAGCCCCCATTCTCCCTGCCTGCGCAGCACCCGGGGCACATACAAAGGCTGGTCTGGCTTGCGTCCACGATACCACCGGCCAGCCCGGCCACCTCGGGGAACCGCAGCTGCTCCTTGGTTGGAGGTGGGCCGAGGACCGTGGTACTTGCTGGGGTAGGAGGCAGGAGGGCGGCAGGGGCCAGAGAGGCCATCTGAACTGGGTACCCTGGAGCAGGAATGGGAGGAGGTAATCAGAGTGTATAGGGGCCCAAAGGAAAATGACTTACTAGAGCCACTTGTCATTCAGGAGTGACATTCAGGTCAGCATTAGGCGAAAACCACAGCCAAAATGACCCTAGAAAATCCCTTAGGAAGGCATCACAGTGGAGGCTGTCACTTTTGAACAAGC
>NW_012114977.1:4614818-4618277 GCF_000951035.1 Colobus angolensis palliatus | reverse complement strand
TATGCTATCAGAAAAATATGTCACTTCAAACACTAGGATCACAGTCATTAAAGTAAGATGCTCACTGTGAGATGCACATGCGAACAGAGGGAACCCAAGCCCAGCAGGGGCTTTTCTGGTCTCTGTGGGGCACAAGCTCACTGAGAGGAATGCTAGGGAGACGCCCCCACCACACCCACTACTTAAACAGATCTCTCTCTCTTTTGGCCCAACCACATAGCTGATTTTGCCAAGTGAATTCCACAAACTGCATATCTGCTCCACTGTTGATGCGAAAGGCAGCCCTGGTTAAGCGGCTGCGGCTAGGAATGGCAGCAGCCCGGGGGTCCCAGCCCTGGTTCCACCCAGCCCTGCCCTTCCAAAGGCTGACCAGCTGGCTGGCCGCCCACACACCACCGCTGCAGGCACTCCAAGGTGGGAGGCTACACACCTGATGTCCTGGTGACAGATGACCGTCCTCCTCTTCCAGCCCTCCCCAACGGAGAAGCTGCTCAAGAGATCAAAATTCTCTGCTGTTCTATGGATCAGGTACCGGAGGCGACTGGAGAGTGGGGGGAAAAGAAGAACCCTGGGGAGGGAGGGGAAGAAATGCTGAGCAGGTGTCCAGGGCCTGACCCCTACCAGGTCCACTCCCAGGTTAATCAAGGATTAATACTGGCCTCCCTTCCGCCCCCTGGGTCCCAGGTGGACTGCGAAGGATCTGAGCATAGACAGAGGTGATCGCAGGGACTCACAGGTCCCATCTGCATCCCTGTGCCGGGACCCTTCAGTCTCGGGGTGATGCTCAGAATTACAAAGATGCAGCTGGAAGAGGCAGCTGGCGTTATGAAGACTAAAGGCCAAGGTCAGAGCCAGCTGCCAGGCACCACCTGGGGGAGGGCATACAGGCGGCTCGGGAACACTGCCCTTCCCAGCAAGGGGGCACCCTCGCCCCTCCCACGAGCCTACTTTGACAGCTGCTTCTGCAGCAGAAAGCGGTCCAGTTCCTCCTGGATCCGGTGGACGAAGTCATTCTCAGCTGAGGAGAGGAAGACACCGTCCAAGCAGAGAAGGGCCAGGGTGGCAGGTGGGAGAGCCTGTAAGAGAGATGGGCAGGGCCGGAGATCAGAGCACAGACCCCGGGATCACCCGCGACCCCGCAACGCCGGCACCGAAAGGGCCTTAGAAACCCTCCGGTCCAAGTCTCGGCGGCGGGGAAGTGATGCCAGGGATCCCCGGCAAGTCAGCGGTCAGGGGAGGGGTCTCCCGGCTGCTGCCCAAGGCTCTCGTCCCCGCCTGCGGTCGGATGCTGAGGGTGGCTCCACACCCTGCGCTGCGCTCCTTCCCGGGGCTCACGAGGGCCTGCTCTGCGCAGCCCAGCTGCTCCTTCCCACCCGGGAACCCGGGGGCCGGGACGATCACCCCCCCAGTGCCGCCGCACTCACCACGGCCTCTCTGCGCGTCGCAGCCGCCCTCGGCGTCCCCAGGGGCCAGTGCGCCTGAGCGCCCCAGAGAGGCCCGGGCCGCTGCGGAGACGCAGCGCCATCGCGCGGCCTGGGGGAGGTAACGCAGGAACGGGAGAGGGCGTGTTCTTGTCACCTATTGGGAGGGGGCGCACCTGCCACTAACACGAACCTCTTCTCCTAGAGGGACACGACTAGCTTTCATATTCGTGGCAAAACCGAGACCCAGAAAGGTGAAATAACTTGCCCCAAGTTGCACAGATAGTACATTCCAGAGTCTTACTTTGAGCAAAGATGGGTCTGATTCCAAGATGGGCTCTTTTCTTTTTTTCCTGAATGTTGGCACAGTCTTCCAGTATCAATTAAGTTCAACCGACACTTTTGTTCAGCTACTATTAGGTTGATGCAAAAGTAATTGTGGTTTTGTCATTAAGTAAAAAACTGCAATTACTTTTCCACCAACCTAATAGTGCTATATGCTAGCTAGCGGCGGGGCTAGTTTCCCATTCATTGTTCGCCTCCCCAGGGACCTAACAAAGGAATAAAGAGGAAGGAAGTTTCTGAGCATCAGATATTTCAGCACTCTTGCCCATCATTGCCCATCCTTCTCCCGCATTGATGTAACCTGTAAAAAAGTCTAATTTACACCACAGTGGCACTGACAAGGCATGCTAGCCCTGTGGGTTACTGGGTTGGCCAGTCACTATCACAGTGATTTGCAGCTCAGCAACTTGTGCTACTGTGCTCCATCCAGAAATAATTCCAGCGTCCACCTTAAATGGGGTTTAAAATTCTTGCCATCAGACAGCCTGTGGGATAGATGGTTATAATCTAGGAGACCAGGGTTGAAATCGTTCTGTTCCCTGAAAGTAATTAAAATGCAATCCCTTGGTCATTCTGAATCTGGAAGCACTAACCTAAGGGCACTTAAGACCTAGGTTTTGGCCAGGGGTGGGGCAGTCTGAGTGGGCTCTGACATAAGGTACAGGCAGGATGGGGGAGGGAGAGCTGTCCTTCAGAAAGCTGACTGGGAGAAGCGGCTTGGGGATGGAGAAATGGATAAAAAATTAGATGCATTTTGCTGTCTCACATTTTTCCAAAGCATTTCTAAAAATGACAGTGGAATTATATTATATTTATAAAACCTATCTTTCCAGATACCCAGCAAGAAGAATAAAAAAGGGCCTAGAATAAAGACAAAACTGAAGTGCAGAGAGAACTCAGGGAGCTGAGTCATGAATTTCCTTTCTGAGCATGGTTGTGAGAGGAGATTCGAGAGATCTGACAGGTCCCCCGTGCCTAGACTGGAGGGCATTCAACTCCTGGGGAAAAAGGATGAGCAGGGGGCACCCGTTTGGATTCTGGTTCCACCAGCCCTACCCACACTCCATGCTGGCTTAACGGAAGTAGGAGCAGGCCACACCGTGGCATTGTTTTGTCTGCCCAGGTTCCCTGGACTGGGCAGTGTGAGGCTAAGAGGCAAGTCCACTTAGCACCACATGTTTTCTCTGAAAACAGAGGCCCAGCTTTTTTGACAAAGCGGCTGCACCTCCCCAAAATGTAGGAACAAACCCAAAACCCAGGAAGCAAGCTATGTCCCCACCTCTTTAGAGGTGGGTCATGCTATTGAGGTGTTCAACAAATTCAGAGAGAGACTCGGTAGGAACAAGCTCCCGGGGAAGGCTGTCCAGGGAAGCTAGTTTCTAGTTTCTACCAAACCCTTTTTAGGCAACTCAGAGGTTAAACAGGAAAAAAGGTATCAGTGTCCAGGTCTCCATCATGGGTGAAGGTTATCTAGAGATTCCTAGATAAACAGGGAAGGGAGTCAAAGCACAGCTACCTACACCTTTGGGGGCAAACAGCAGGTAAGGTAGAATGGTCCCCATTCAAAAGTGAATAAATGCAACAAAAGCAGCACAAATGATGGGCAGAATTTTGAAAGAAAGAGAAAGAAAGAAAGAAAGAAAGAAAGAAAGAAAGAAAGAAAGAAAGAAAGAAAGAGAAAAAGAAAGAAAGG
>NW_012114977.1:4607598-4613863 GCF_000951035.1 Colobus angolensis palliatus | reverse complement strand
TCAGCCTCCCGAGTAGCTGGGACTACAAGCATGTACAACCACGCCCGGCTTAATTTTGTATTTTTAATAGAGACGGGTTTTCGCTATGTTGGCCAGGTTGGTCTCGAACTCCTGGCCTCAGGTGATCTGCCCACCTCGGCCTCCCAAAGTGCTGGATTACAGGCAGGAGCCACCGCGCCCAGCCTAGGATTGTCTTAATCCTGTGGCCAATAGCCAGGTACCAAAGTCAGGGGTTAAATAAATTAGATGTACCTTATCAGTGGGAGAAGCAGGCTGGGTGTGAGCTATAGAATTTCACCCAAAACTGGAAGTATAATTGAAAGATTATGAAAGGATTGAATCCAGGACACATGGGGTTGCAAACGGCGAATCACAAGGTCAGGAGATCAAGATGATCCTGGCTAACATGGTGAAACCCTGTCTCTACTAAAATTACAAAAAAATTAGCATGGTGTGGTGGCGGGCGCCTGTAGTCGCAGCTACTCAGGAGGCTGAGGCAGGAGAATGGTGTGAACCCAGGAGGCGGAGCTTGCAGTGAGCCGAGATCATCACGCCACTGTACTCGAGCCTGGGCGACAGAGACTCCGTCTCAAAAAAATAAATAAATAAAATAATAATAATAATAATAATAATAGTAATAATTCACCAGGCATGGTAGTGCATGCCTGTAGTCCCAGCTACTTTGGAGGCTGAAGTGGGAGGATCATTTTTGCCTGGGAGGTTGAGGCTGCAGTGAGCTGTGGTTGTGCCACTGTACTCCAGCCTAGGTGACAGAGTAAGACCCTGTCTCTCACACAGACACACACACACACACACAATGTAAATGCAACAATATTTTATTAAAACAAAAGAAAATGTGAATCTACAGATTAAAATGGTGTTCTAGAAAATAAATATATATTGGCTGGGCGCGGTGGCTCAAGCCTGTAATCCCAGCACTTTGGGAGGCTGAGACGGGCGGATCACAAGGTCAGGAGATCGAGACCATCCTGGCTAACATGGTGAAACCCCGTCTCTACTAAAAATACAAAAAACTAGCCGGGCGAGGTGGTGGGCGCCTGTAGTCCCAGCAACTCGGGAGGCTGAGGCAGGAGAATGGCATAAACCCGGGAGGCGGAGCTTGCAGTGAGCTGAGATCTGGCCACTGCACTCCAGCCTGGGCGACAGAGCAAGACTCCATCTCAAAAAAAAAAAAAAAAAAAAAAAAAAAAGAAAAGAAATATATAAATAAAAGGTTGATCCAGATTACGGTAAAAATATTTTCTCTGAGGATTAAAAAAATGAACTTTGATTTAGGCAAAATTCAAAAGAAAAAAATTAAGTGGCTGACAGATTTTCCTAGCAACTCATCTGCCGGAAAACAACGGAACAATATCTGTAGAATTTTAAATGGAAAATGTTAAGACTGGAAAATTCTGTAAACTGTGATGGCAACAGAAAGATATTCTCAAACCTGCAGTCACATTCTGCCAAGAGAAATGGAGTGATGCTGGCCTGTCAGGTGGAGACGCCAGGCCATACTGGCAGACGCCGTGTAGGGACAGTCTGCCACGTGTACTGCACAGCTTAACTCAAAAGACGTCTTGCAAAATCCACAGATAACTGACTTTTGTTTTTCTCTAGTGACCTCTTCAATCTCTTCCAGAATAGATCGCCCAGACTAGCCTCTTTGATAACCTCCAGCTAATCATTAGGAAAAATCACCCTGTCTAGGCTGGCACCTTTTTCTTCTTTATCAGTCCTCCCATTGGTTTGTTTGTTTGTTTGTTTAGGTCTTTGTCCCTTGGTAAGAATCTAATGGCTGTCTCCTTGTGGTTGTGAACTAGTTACCCAGCTAACGAAATATTTCTGAGTTAGGCTTTGACATTCACGGTCCTTCCTGGAAAGCCACTGGAAGACATGGTCCCTACAACCAAGAGATGAATTCAGATAAATGACTCACAAGCTGGGATGTCCTGGGAGAAGATGCCTTGTGCTAAGTCATTTACTTAAAACATTCAATTAACGTAAATAATCAGAGCAACAAAATGGTATACAAATATTATAAATCTTGAAAGGAGGGCTATAGAATGTAATAACAAAAGCAATTTCTTTATCGCCATAAATTAGGACAGGAACCCTGGAGTACATTCCAAAGTGTCGGGGGTAGGAGCAGAGTCATATAACTGTGGCAAAGTCAGTAAATGCTATGTTTTTCAAATAATTGCCAGAAGTTAGGGAAGTTGGTTAAGAAAGAAACACTGCCCATATAGAAAAATATAACTGGGAAGGGAGAGGAAGCCAGAAAAAAAAAAAAAAATCAGTGAAAGAAGTAACACCAAAGTGTTTCAAGCAAACCAGAGGTGGGATAATTCAATTATATTACAAACATTAAAATGGATTAAAAATAGGCTGGGCGTGGTAGCTCGTGCCTGTAATCCCAGCACTTTGGGAGGCCAAGGTGGGTGGATCACTTGAGGTCAGGAGTTTGAGACCAACCTGGCCAATATGGCAAAACCCTGGGTGTGATGGTGCACTTCTGTAATCCCAGCTACTGGGGAGATTGAGGCATCAGAATCACTTGAACCCAAGAGACGGAGTTTGTAGTGAGCCGAGATTGCACCACTGCACACTCCACCCTGGAGAGTGAGACTCTGTCTCAAAAAAAAAAAAAAAGGTTCAAAACGCGAAACATTGTTATATGTTCTTTACCCAACTCACACTTAGAACAACTCGATGCAAATTCATTTAAGGATCCAAACAGAGTGATCAAAACACCACACAGGGCTAAATAGAGAATCACAGAGGAACCACATTCACTTCAGGACAAGTCAAGGCTTTGTACCTGTGCCTCTAGTGTTTACCTTTTTTTAAAGCGGTACTAACAAAAGCAAATTGACATAAAAACTGGAACGTTCAGACATTTGAGGAGATCAACTTCTCACTGTTTGCAGAATATTTGTGTCTTTGGTGGGTTTTTGTGTTCGTCGGTTTGTTTGTTTTTGAGACAAAGTCTCCCTCTGTCACCCAGCCTGGAGTGTAGTGACATGATCATAGCTCACTGTAACCTGGACTCCTGGGCTCAAGCCATCCTCCTGCCTCTGGTACCTGGAACTACAGACGCACGCCAGCGCACCTGACTAATTTTTGTATTTTTTTGTAGAGACGGGGGTCTCACTATGTTGCCCAGGCTGGTCTTGAACTCCTGGCTCAAGCCATCCTCCTGCCTCAGCCTCCCAAAGTGCCGGGATTACAGGCATGAGACACCGCACCTGACCTTTGATTTTTCTTTTTTAACTTAAAAAATCCAAGAAAATCAACTAAGAAACTTTTTTTTTTTTTTTTTTTGAGACGGAGTCTCGCTCTGTCACCCAGGCTGAAGTGCAGTGGCCAGATCTCAGCTCACTGCAAGCTCCGCCTCCCGGGTTCACACCATTCTCCTGCCTCAGCCTCCCAAGTAGCTAGGACTACAGGTGCCCGCCACCTCGCCCGGCTAATTTTTTGTATTTTTTTTTAGTAGAGACTGGGTTTCACCGTGTTAGCCAGGATGGTCTCGATCTCCTGACCTGGTGATCTGCCTGTCTTGGCCTCCCAAAGTGCTGGGATTACAGGCTTGAGCCACTGCGCCCGGCCAAAAATCAACTAAGAAACTCTTGTAAGCCAGAGCTGTTTTCAGAAGTGAAGAGCATTCTGGAGCCAAGACAGTGGGAGTGATTAAAGGGCAGAGAAAGGCAGAGATGGTGGAGAAGGAGCCAGAACTAGAGAGGGAAAGTGGGAGAGAGGGGAGGGTGCGGAGGTGCAGGGGCTGGTGGGAGAGGGGAATGAGTCATCTTCCCTGGTTCCCGCTCTACCTGATTAGCCTCTGTGTGTGCCACCCCAGCCAGGAGAGTCCCCACCACACTCCCCAAATCTCTGACACTTTTGTTGCCCCTCAGTTCCAAGGAGACTTTAACCTCTCCAGAGTTCTAGCCTCTTCTTAAAGGGCCAGAGTCATGGGAACCCAGATGGGGTGAAGGGGTCTCCTGTGAAGGTCTACTTACAATGAAATGACTTTGCAGAAATTTGGACACTACCTCCCAGTGCAGATTTATGGCCCAGCGTGGTGGCTCATGCCTGTAATCTCAACACTTTGGGAGGCTGAGGCAGGGAGATTACCTGAGGTCAGGAGTTTGAGAGTAGCCTGGCCAAAGCAGTGAAACCCTGTCTCTACTAAAAATACAAATTAACCGGGCATGTTGGTGGGTGCCTGTAATCCCAGCTACTTGGGAAGTTGAGGCAAGAGAATTGCTTGAACCCAGGAGGCGGAGGTTGCAGTGAGCCGAGATCACGCCACTGCCCTCCAGCCTGGGTGACAGAGTGAGACTCCAGTCTCAAAAAGTAAAATAAAATAAAATAAAATAATTTGAAAAAAAAATCCAGACTTATTTTCCCTAGCTCAAAAGCCAACCTCACATCAGAGCATATCTGTGGCCCCACTGGGGTCCAAGGGGATGGAGGAAAAATAGCTACTAAAAATGGATATTAAGACTTTGTAACAGCATAAGAAGTACCTATGTTTAAAAGTTCAAAGGTTATGAAAAAAAAAAAAAGACACAAAATTGATCTCACTTACTCAACAAAAGGCAACAGAGGCTGGGCACAGTGTCTCACACCTGTAATCCCAGAACTTTGGGAGTCGGAGGCAGGCAGATAACTTGAGGCCAGGAGTTCAAGACCAGCCTGGCCAACATGGTGAAACCCCGTGTTTACTAAGAATACAAAAATTAACCAGGCGTTATGGTAGGCATGAGTAATCCCAGCTACTCAGAGGCTGAGGCAGGAGAATTGCTTGACCCAGGAGGCGGAGGCTGCAGTGAGCTGAGCTTGAGCCACTGCACTCCAGCCTGGGTGACAGAGCCAGACTCCCTTTCAAGAAAGAAAACAAAAAACAAAGGCAATAGAAAAGACAGTGAAGGAAAATATACTGAAATGTGGGCAGTGGTTGTCTCTGAGTGCTATGATTATCAGTTGTTTCCTCTTTAGACTCCTGCTCTTTTCACATAAAATTGTCTGTAATGTATGTATCCAAATGTATATCTCTGTAGTGCATGTATAATATAGGCATGCGAGACCAGGCACGGTGGCTCACGCCTGTAATCCCAGCACTTAAGGAGGCCAAGTCGGGCAGATCGTGAGGTCAGGAGATTGAGACCATCCTGGCTAACACGGTGAAACCCCATCTCTACTAAAAATACAAAAAATTAGCCAGGCGTGGTGGCAGGCGCCGGTAGTCCCAGCTACTTGAGAGGCTGAGGCAGGAGAATGGCATGAACCCAGGAGGCAGAGCTTGCAGTGAGCTGAGATCGCGCCACTGCACTCCAGCCTGGGCGACAGAGTGAGACTCCGTCTCAAAAAAACAAAAACAAAAACAAACAAACAAACAAACAAAAAATATATATATAGAGAGAGAAGCATGCAATTTTCATAAGCTATAGGATATACCTATTTTTTATTCTTCCCAAATCATTCAAAGTAGCACTACTTGCAAATTTGGCAAAATTTTGAAAATTTATTAACTAAGCAAACATTTTTTAAAATGACTTTCCCTTAATTGCAAAGTGCACTGATTTCCAGCCCTCCCCAGCGCAGTCCCATTGGGCAGGACATGGCATCACTAAAGTCACTAGAGCAGTGTCCGCCCAGCCCAGGTCCTGGGGAGGGCTGAGGTCAGTATCCTCATTAATTGGGCTTCTACTGTGCACCTGGCATTTTACATCCATTACCCCATACAATCCCCACGGAAATCCCTCAAAGTAGGTGTTATTAGCCCAGTTTACAGACATAAAAATTGGGTCCCAGCATTCAGTAAATGGCCCAATATTAACGTGCTACTAAACAGCAATACTGTGCTTCCAACCGAGGTGAACATCCCAAAGCTCGTGCTCCATTCCAGTGATTTCCAACAGTTATTAGCTGTGGAACCCTCTGCTCAGACAAATACTACCCTGGTGAATTAGCTTGCCAGGGCTGCCATACCAAAGTAGCACAGGCTTGATGGCTTAAACAACAGAAATATATTTTCGCAGTGTTCTAGAGACTGGAAATCCATGAGCAAGATGTCAGCAGGGTTGGGTTTCCTCTGAGGCCTCTCTCCTTGGCTGGCAGATGGCTGACCACTTGCTGCCTCTTCACGTGGTGGTCCTTCTGTGCACTGTGCACCCCTGATGTCTGTGTCCAATTTTCCTCTTCTTCTTCTTTTTTTTTGAGACAGAGTCTTGCTCTGTCTCCCAGGCCAAGGTGCAATGGA
>NW_012114977.1:4596456-4606893 GCF_000951035.1 Colobus angolensis palliatus | reverse complement strand
CCAGGATGGTCTCGATCTCCTGACCTCGTGATCCGCCCGTCTTGGCCTCCCAAAGTGCTGGGATTACAGGCTTGAGCCACCGCGCCCGGCCGAAATTTCCTCTTCTTATATGGACACCAGTCTTATTGGATTAGGGCCCACCCTAACAACCTTATTTTAACCTAATCACCATTTTAAAGACCTGATCTCCAAATGCAGTCACATTTCAGAGTGGAGGAGGACTGGGGGGTGGTTAGGGCTGCAATGTGTGAATGTACAGGGGTCACGATTTAGCCCATAACGCCTGGACTTTAATGTTTAAATGGGGTCTGTTCTGGTGGAAGCTGGGTTGAGGGGCTTGGAGTCTAACTTTCCAATTCCCTCCCTTCAACTTCCTAAAAAGCCCCTTTACGGCCTTGAGAGGGAAATATTAGGAAATCACTAGTTTTTATGGCTTTGGAAAAAGAGAAAATATTCAAGGAAACTCAGTAAACTAAAACACCACACATGAGTCATTTCTGCGAAAATACAGATGGGGCCATCAGCTAATTTAATGTGAATGCCGACACAGTTCTTCTGATGTCTTCCTCAACTCACCCAGAATTTCTCTGTGTTGGCCAGAATTACCTCTGAATTATTTTTCTCACCAACTTCTGCAATTAAAAGGATAAGGCCAGGTGCAGTAGCTCACACCTGTAATCCCAGCACTTCGGGAGGCTGAGGCGGGCAGAGCTCTTGAACTCAGGAATTTGAGAAAAGCCTGGTTAACAGAGCAAGAACCTATCTCTACAAAAAATACCAAAGATTAGCCAGGTGAGGTGGCACATGCTTGTGGTCCCAGCTACTCAGGAGGTTGAGGTGGGAGGATCACTTGGGTCCAGGAGGTCGAGGCTGCAGTGAGCCATGATTGCGCCACTGCACTCCAGCCTGGGCAACAGAGTGAAACCTGTCTCAAAATAAATAAACAAATAAATAAAAGGATAAATACTCCTCCAGGAGATAGTAAGCTTTGCCCTTATGTATTTATAGTTGAAGATAAAATATTGACTATTTTGGTGGCATAACTAGCATATCTGACACCAGGCGAACTAATCATTTTTAAACATCTTCCTCCTCCATACAACAGAGTTATTTTTGGCAATAATTACATAGTAATACGTAATAATCAGCACTGTCTTGATTTGTTCTTTATCTGAAAAACAATGAACACTTTGAAAAGAATAAATTTCCATTTAAAGATATTCAAATTTGGTAAATATTTCACGCATGAACTAAAATTTTCACTTACCAAATAAAAGTATACCACATGGTTTGTTCTTTTCCACAGTTTTATTATTTATTTATTTGAGATAGATAGGGTCTTGCTCTGTTGCCCAGGCTGAAGTGCATTGGCACAATCAGCTCACTGCAGCCTCAACCTCCCAGGCCCAAATGATCCTCCCACCTCAGCCTCCTGAGTAGCTGGGACCACAGGCGTGTGCCACCATGCCTGGTTAATTTTTTAATTTTTGTAGAGATGGGGTTTTCCTATGTTGCTTACGTCAGTTTTGAACTCCTGGACTCAAGTAATCCACCTGCCGCAGCATCCCCAAGTGCTGGGATTACAGGCATGAGCCAACGCTCCCGGCCCACTGTTTTAAATGTTAAACACAAGCCAAACTCGAAGTGGCCATAGACAATGACATAATTATAGTAACTCATGCTCTGTGTCCCTGGTCTTTACAACTACTACACTGTCCTGGCTTATTTTGAAGCTACTATTTACACCCAGGAATACATATTATCATAAGGGTTGAAGACAAGCTGCAACCACAAATGAGCTCTAGTGATTCCAAACCATTAAGAACCTACCTACAAACTGAGTATGGGAGGCAGCTGCGGGTATCACTGTGAGTTTTCTGAACGAACTTCCAAGTACAAGGGTTAGTAAAGCCCAGTGATAGGAATGTGCCCACTGAAGCTCAGATAACCACAGTAGTTATTTGGAACTTAGACCACTAAATCACCCACATTGTTTAGAATTGTCAGCACACGGTGATAGTGAAAAACAGACTGGGTTCTCTTCTTGTTTTTCTCTCATCTGCAGACAATGCCTCCCTCTGTGCCTGCCCCTGGAACCGAGGGCTCCCACTGCCTGGTTCTCAGCACAACTCAATGATGGCCATTCTCAGTTTCCATTACCCTATAGGTTCGGGTTTCCTTTTTCCTCCCCAGCCCCTTTTTGTTTTCTTTTCTGGCTCCTCCTCTCCTACTCAACCTCTAAAAGCTGGAATGCCTCGGGTTCCATCCCAGGCTGACCTTCAAGTTGATTCCTCCTCAGATGCTCACCATCTCAATATATGGCACCAGCACCCACCCACTTGTTCAAGCCCACAGTGTATTAATCACCCTTTGTTTCTCCCTTCCCACCCTACCTTAAGCCTTCGGGAACCTGTGGGTTCTGGCTCCAGTGTATACCTGGGAACTGGCCGCTGCTGACACCCTACTCCTATTGCTCTTTACTTAGGCAAACCTTCTTTTATGGGCTGATGTCTCCCCACCCCCCAAAAAATCATATGGTGTGGCCGGGCGTGGTAACTTAACGCCTGTAATCCCAGCACTTTGAGAGGCAGAGGCAGGCGGACCACGAGGTCAAGAGATCGAGACCATCCTGGCCAACAAGGTGAAACCCCTTCTCTACTAAAAATACAAAAATTAGCTGGGCGTGGTGGTGGGCGCCTGTAGTCCCAGCTACTCAGGAGGCTGAGGCAGGAGAATCGCTTGAACCCGGGAGGCGGAGGTTGCGGTGAGACAAGATCGCGCCACTGCACTCCAGCCTGGCAACAGAGCGAGACTATCTCAAAGAAAAAAAAAAAATCATATGGTGAAGTCCTAACCCCTAGCACCTCAGAATGTGACTGTATTTGGAGATACAGGCTTTAAAGAGGTAATGAAGTTAACATTAGGTCATTAGGGTGGCCCTTAATCCAATATGACTGTTGTCCTTACAAGAAGAGGAGATTAGCACACAGACTCGCACAGGAGGGAGCCCACGTGAAGACACAGGGAGAAGGCGGCCACCCACAAGCCAATGAAAGGTGAGGGGTTGTACTGCACTGTGAACCAAGGTTGTCTTATTATGTGGATACAGTCTCCCAGGTTATCTCTTGGAACTGCTCTCAGAAGAAAAGATAAAAAGTCTGTCTGGTATGGTATCCTAGCTGTAGCTTCTTTTTTAGTCTTTTCTTGGGTGATTAATCATTCCTGGTTATTTAATGAGATTCATAGGGAGGGGGCTTTAAGACAACTGCATTTATTTTAGAAGAAGTTTTCTCAATCAAGTAAGGGAAGTTCCAGAGAAAGAGCTCCTCCTGGTGCTTTAGAAAAAGAAAGGGTCCAAGAAAAAGGAAAGAAAAAGGGTCAGAGAGAGAGCATGCTCCTGGTGCTTTTGAAAAGTGTCAAAAAAAAAAAAAAAGAAAGAAAGAAAGAAAAGAAAGGGTCAGAAAGACACCATGGTGGGGGAAAGTCAAGAGAGAGAGAGCTTGAGGCTGCTGCTTTAGTTCAGCTCGTCAAATGCCACATTTGGGGCATTATTTTCTGAGCCTCAACACTTGTGTAACAAAGAATTCCAAGCTGGAAGTCAATAAACTAAATTCCCCTGTGAGCTCTGTGGCCTCGGCAAGCTGCCTAAGATTCAGGGTCCTCTTCTGTAAAACAGACATTTCCCCTACCCTTCTCGTGGCTCCTTCTGGCCATATTCCAGAGCCCATATTCCGGTTATATTCCAGAGTCTATAACCTTGCATTGCTTCTGTGCAGAAAGAGAAAAGAAGCCACACTTTCCCCAAAGAGTAGCCACAACTACGTAAAAATGAGAAGGCATGACAACACTTCAGAAGAAAGGAGGGTCACCAGGCTCACCCACAAGCCTCAGAGCAGGGCCTCGTTTTGATTCTTTGGGAGTCAGCAGCTCTCAGTGATCTCATCTTCACAGCTCCAGCTCTTCCCTCCTCTTTTCTGATGGCCTAGATTATATTTTCGGTAGATTGAGCCAGATCCTCATGACCACCTCCCGGAGGTCTGCTCAGCCTTGGGCTGTCACTTCAGGCAGGCAGTGAGAACTGCAGTGTAACCCTTTCGTCTCTCTCACAACAATGTCTGACTGCAGAGCCCACCCCAGTCCCAGGACTCTGGTTACACAACCTATTTAGGCAGGCCCAAGAGATGCCCAAGTAACACCCTTCCCCTCACCTCCAAATACCCACTTACCCTTCTATCCACACCTCCTCTCTGCAAACCATCATCGTTCCCATACTAGCAGTGATGGGGGACTCTCCAGCCACCCTCCTAGGCACGGCATCATCTCTTCACTTTGTCAGGCTCTGACTCCTGTCATGAGGCAGCAAAGATTCAAGAGAATGAAGTTGGCCGGGCGCAGTGGCTCACACCTGTAATCCCAGCACTTTGAGAGGCTAAGGTGGGAGGGTCTCGAGGCCAGGAGTTTGAGACCTCATCTCTACCAAAATAAAGCAAATTAGCCAGGTGTGGTGGCATACCTGTAGGCCCAGCTCCTCGGGAGGCTGAGGTGGGAGGATTGCTTGATCCCAGGTCGAGGCTACAGTGAGCCACGATCTCCCACTGCACTCCAGCCTGGGTGACAGAGCAAGATCCTGTCTCAAAAAAAAAGAAAAAAGAAAAAGAAAAAACTCTCAAGAGGAGTGAATCCCTCCACGGTGCTGACTCCTGAGGCCACTCAGCCCTAATTGCCCAGCTGTGGGAATCCCATGCTGGCAGCTGCAGCCACCGCCACCAGAGTCCTGTAGATTACCCCTTCTTGTTCTCTGCTCCCAGCAGACTCAATAGCTCCTTTTAATTTCCTGTAGCACAGCAAATAAGTAGTCTGGATCATTTAACAAGGATTCTTCAGTGGCTCAGGATAGCAAAAGAAAAAGCAACCTTAAACCAGACTAACAAGGCTCAACAGGTCCAGGCCACTTCCCTCCAGCAAAATGAATGGAACAGCGGTTCTGCCCTCTCTTCGGCGGGGCCTGTGAACTCCAGTCCCTCTCGCCCTTCTCACCAGGTCCTTTAGAATTCTCCCAGGGCTTTCTGAGCCGCTGTTCTCACCACCTTTTCCTGGCCAGTTCACCTCTGACTTACCTGGAGCTGCAGACCAAGTGCTGCAGCCAACTGCTTAGCCTGTTCCTAATGCTGCCCTCAGCCTCAAAGCCCATCTTCCTCACAGGGCGTGGCAAACACCATCCCTGGAGGAGGGGCTGAGAAATACCAGTGCCAGACTAAAGTATGATACAATCACATGGGCAGAAGAAATTAGGCCACTTATAGAGCCCAGGCAACGGAAAACTGTAGCCATGGCACACTGCTAAAACCAGGGAGGCCAAAGAGTGAGTTCTCCCCAGGAGAGCTCACTGTGCACGGCCACTTAGATGGAGCAGCAGCTGCTACAGCTCAAAGCTCACATGATCAGGCACTCCACATTCTCCTGTGGACTTCAGAGAAAGAACCAAAGTGTGCAGAAGCTGGAAGCGTGGGGAGGGACAAAGGAACAAGACACTGATACAACCTAAAGAAGAGACGGGACAAGTGTTCCGGTTTTTCTTTTAATTATTTACCAGATAAAAAAGAAAAAAAATAGTGATTGTTTCTCTTCACCCCCAACGTTTCCGTTTACCAAGGTCGAGTTGGAGAGAAATTCATTGAACAATGATTTGTGCTCCTGGCCTGGAGCAAATTCTTCTCCTCTGCTCTACGTCACCTCAGGCAGCAGGGACAGGGCAAAGGGCTCCAGGCAGAAATCCTGGTGGCTGGGCAGCAGAGTGGCAGCGTGGCTGTTTCTTCTCACCGTTGCCAGAGCATTCAGACCCTTTCCTGTCTATCCCCCTACCCCGCCCTGCCCAGTCCCTCAAAGGAGGCAGGGAGTGGGGACTGCAGGAAGCAGGACAGGTGCACGGGTGGCCCAGGTAGCTCCTGGCAGATGTGGCAGAGGGCACAGCCCCTCCTTCTATTGCACATCCTGGCTCAGCTCCCTTCCCCTGAGCAGTAGGCCACAAAGTGAAACGCTTTCCAAATTCAGAGAGCCCAGTGCTGTGTGCCAGGCTCAAGGAGGGGAGGTGTGTTGTTGTGTGGCTTGTTCTGGAAGATAGGTATGTATTTTTAAGTTATCCCATGATGGGGCCAAGGCAACAATTTCGCCTCTTTAGAAAAGCATAAGGGGTCTGGACATCTCGGGGTCCTGTAGTGACTGGGCCTCTTCCCAGGTGAGTGCAGAGGCCTCGGAAGAAGCCTTTCCCCCACCAGCCGACCTCCTGCTGCATCGGATGAAGAGGCAGCGCCCACCGGACACAGCAGCCCCTCCGGACTGCCACGACTCTGGGCCGCTTGGGGCGACCTCTTTCTCTGAACACCTGGAGAATTCTGACAAATGACCCTAGAGAAAAACCTTTTACACTACATGTTTCTCCATAAAATGGCAGCTAAGTCCCCTCAAATAAAACCTTGAAGTGTTTCATTCTCATTCTTCTCTTACCAGTGAAATCAAGTGGGGCAGAGTAAGTTATTTAACTGACATTAGCGACAGGATAAACCCCTCTAAAAAAACCGCAGGGGGAAGTGGGAACTGCTTCAGATTTGGCAAAGCTGCAAATCTTTCCCCTTCATAGGCTGGAATGAAGCTGGTGGGTGAAGACAAACTTAAGTGTGCCAATGGCAAGAACTGCAGGCTATGAAATGACAGGTCAGACACAGGACTGTATAAATTGTGGCACTATAAAGATGAGAAGGCAGGTCCATAAGACAGCTGGGAGCAAGCCTTTGGAGCATCGCTTCCAGAAATTCTATCTGTCCTGTAGTAAGTAGTAGCATCCAGATAAATCAGTGGTTCTCCTTCCTCCTCTTTCAAACACATTCTGAGAGTTTCTTGTTTAAATAACTATGTACACACCCAGCAAGCCTGGTCTCTCTTTTACATGAGGGTCCTTCACTTGAGGGTCCTACAATGGCTTTAGAGTCGGTTCCAATTGCCTTTTCGGAGATTTACTGCTTGGGACCAAACCTGCAAGGCAAAGAAATGACTGAACACTATAACAGGAAAATCTTGAAGATGAAGGCATTCCAGTGTTTACGAGACTGAGTCTTAATATAAACAAACCCTCAACTCCCTATAGGGCTCTGGTACTCTGGCAAATTGAGTAACTGGGCTTGGGCCCATCAACTCTGTCAGCCAGATGGCCACATGCCCGCCTGAGGCCTTGGAAAACAGCTCCATACCTCCCTCTGATAAGGACAGTTTCTCAAGTTCAGCTTCAAGTTCAGCATCTGAGATCCTAGGGTTAGGCACACTGTTGGTAAAATGCCTATTGCGGGTGTTGTCAGGCAGATCCAAAGGTTCTTTGGTGGTATCCTGAAGGAGGATGTCCAATTCCTTCTCCAGTTCTTCACTGTCAAAATCTGGAAATAAAAGACAACATAAAGATGCATAAACTCCAGGGAGAAATACATTAGTGAGTACAGGACTGAGGTTACCAAAACCCCGCTTAGCTTTACAAAAGATGCCAGGCCTCCTTGCAAATTAAAAAAAAAAATCCCGGAAGTCAGGAAACGGACGGTAGCTTCAAGCAGAGACGCTTCTTCCACACTCAGAGCTAAGTCACCAAGAAGATGCATTCTGCTAACCCCATGGACCTGACCCTGATTCCCCTTGCCCTTGCAGGAGGATCCTCCAGTCAGAAGCCTTGTGCTTGAGGAATGCCGGAGCACAGATGGGTCATGAGCACGGCTGTCAAGGAGGAAATGGCAATTCCCTAATTGCTCCCGCAGATGGGCCCCAGGGAGGGCAGGCTAGGAGAGGCCTGCCTGCACCCGGAAAAGCAAATCTACCGTCAAACTCATCACAGCACAGGGAAACGAAGTCTTCCAGGATGAAAAGAAGAAAAAATCATCTTGGGCCGGGCATGGTGGCTCACGCCTGTGATCCCAGCACTTTGGGAGGCTGAGGCAGGCGGATCACGAGGTCAGGAGTTCGAGATCAGCCTGACCAACATGGTGAAACCCCATCTCAACTAAAAATACAAAAAAGAGCCCGGCATGGTGGTGTGCGCCTATAATCCCAGCTACTCAGGAGGCTGAGGCAGGAAAATCGCTTGAACCCAGGAGGCAGAGGTTGCAGTGAGCCGAGAATGTGTCACTGCACTCCAGCCTAGGTGACAGAGTGAGACTCCATCTAAAAATAAATAAATAAATAAAAATAAAAATAACCACCTTGTCCACTCACCTAAGCCATTGGTTACCCCACCAGCCAGAGTCTGAGAAACTTCATCCTGGGTGTCACAGAGCTGTAAGAGACAAGTGCAAAGCCCTGAGCTGGGCATGGTGGCTCTGAGCATCTCAGGCTTCGGTGGAAAATATCTAGGGTGACAAAGCAATCCTGCCCCAAATGAGAATTAAGGAAAGTTTCCTCAAGTTCACAAGGTCACAAGTCAAGTTTCATTAAAGAGGATGTGCAATGAAGTCAAATCTGTCCTCTGTCACTTACTTCTCTGTGTGTCCCTCCCTGGCCCCTTTCTGTACCTCTTGGATCTGATCCACAAGGCTCTCTGCCTTCTCCACTGTGACATCCTTCATGGAGAGTTTGAGTGCTCCCACCCCAGCCTGGTAGGCATTAAAAACCTAAAGACAAAGCAAAGCTATCAGTGCATATGACAGACATTTGGCAAAATACATACAATATTGTTTCAACTCCAAAAGGCAGCTTTGGGGTTTTCTGGGCACCCAATCTCAATTTACCCTATACCCACTGAGGCCAAACCTCCTGACTGGAAAGACAAAGGCAGCCCCAGCTACATCCCGAAAGAACCCAGGCATCCTCCAAACAGCAAAGCCGAAGCTGCAAGTGACCAACACCCATGGAGAGACCAGCTGAGTGCTGGACTAGAGGGGAGTGGCTACCATTTGATCTGTCTGGGAGGCATAGATCCGGTCCAGGATGCCTTGCACAGTGTCCAGCTTGGTATGCAAGGCCTCGATGCGCTTCTCTGTCCGTTGCTTGGCCTTGAGAGACCTCAGTGCCTAGGGGGCATGGAGACTTAGGTCAGTGCTGAACTGGGCAAGCCAGAGGGCAAGAGGAAGACAGCCCTTCCCAGACGCTAAGGCCGTCCCAGCCTTCTTCCCTCCGGTCTGTAAAATAAGCTGTGGTGCCTGGGCCCCCTGCAGACTCTGTCCCCCTCAAAACCCCAGCGGGCTGCTCTCCGAACTGCTGGGCATCGCTCCAGGCCTGCCTGGGGCACTGCTATGGGGCTGGAGGAGACAAGAACTCACCAGCTGCTTCTTTCCTGCTCGGCACGCCCGGCGGGCTTCTTCTTTACACCTAGAAACAGAGGGACAGATAAGATGACTGTGTCACAGGATGGGAGGGGCAGGGTCTGAAAGGGTCCCTGAGAGCAACACTCAGTCAAGGTGGTTTTAAATCTGTTAAGACTAAACCCACTCTGCCCAGTGGCAAGAAAAATGATGCTGACGGTCAAAAACTCTTGTGGCAAGTCAACAGGCAGCTCAAGCAGGCTGACTGAGGACAAGCTTTTTCAACCCACCGCGACAGAACATGCAAACAGGGCACCTCGTACATCTCTTCCCAATTTGGGGAGACGGGGAATGAACTGTTAACACCAACAATGACCTCGGACACATCCCTCTGCCTCCCAACAAGGCTAGGCTTTCCCAACTGGAAGACAGACTTCAATGTCTGTGTCCGCCTGCCGGAGTGTGTGTCTTTATCAGGGATTCCTTCTACAGTCATCCAGGGGGAATGGTGGAGGAAGGGCAGGGCAAGGGCCCCTCAGAAAGACCTCTGCAAAGGCAGGAACCTGTCTTGTCCACGCCTATATCCCCAGTCCCTAAGACAAAGCCTAGCTCAATAAATATTAGTTGAATGGACACTGATAAGGAAGAGCATAAACATTACACTCACAGTCATGGTCTCCGGGGGAAGAATTAAGACTCGTGTTTTCAGCTGGGCACAGCGGCTCACCCCAGTAATGCCAGCACTTTGGGAGGCTGAGGTGGGAGGTGGGAGGCTCGCTTGCGCCGAGGAGTTTGAGACCAGCCTGGGCAACACAGTGAGACCCCATCTCAACAAAAAATTAAAAAACTAGCCAGGCATGGTGGTGCGCACTTGTGGTCCCAGCTACTGAGGCTCAGGCGGGAAGATTGTTTGAGTCCAGGAGTTTGAGACTGCAGCGAGCTAAGATCGTGTCACTGCTCTTCAGCCTGGGGGATAGTGCAAGACCCTGTCTCAATTTAGAAAAAAAAAAAAAAAAAGGCCAGGCGCAGTGGCTCACACCTGTAATCCCAGCACTTTGGGAGACCAAGATGGGCAGCTCACGAGGTCAGGAGATTGAGACCATCCTGGCTAACACAGTGAAACCCCGTCTCTACTAAAAATACAAAAATTAGCTGGGCGTGGTGG
>NW_012114977.1:4585153-4596406 GCF_000951035.1 Colobus angolensis palliatus | reverse complement strand
AGGAGATTGAGACCATCCTGGCTAACACAGTGAAACCCCGTCTCTACTAAAAATATAAAAAAATTAGCCAGGCGTGGTGGCAGGTACCTGTAGTCCCAGCTACTCGGGAGGCTGGGACAGGACAATGGTGTGAACCCGGGAGGTGGCGCTGGCAGTGAGCTGAGATCACGCCACTGCACACCAGCCTGAGTGACAGAGCAAAAAAATGAAAAAAAGGAAGAAAAGACCTCATTTTTTTTTCTCTTTTGTGATATTCTGTGCTTTCCATGATTTCTGCATTGAGCAGTGAATACTTCTGTAATTAGCTTAAAAAAAAAAAACCTATCTTTTTAAAAGCCCACATACAGTAACATTTTGCTGGCTCTGGGGGCCAGCCACAGTGGGGAGGGGGCTCAGTTCGGGGTTAAAAGTTACCTCTCTGCTTCCTGGGATAAGGACTCCACTTTGCGCGAGAGAAGTTGTTCACTCTGCATCAGCTGGTACACCCCAACGTCTACGTCATTGACTGGAGACACCTTGGCATGGGGCCCTCGGGCAAACTTCACAATCTGAGGGACAGGGAGAAATTACTACTGCTGCTACCACAAAGGCTGAGAACTTCCCAAGCAGGAGTGCTGGTGGGCATATGAGAACAGCAGGCCCCCCTTATCCGTGGGGGATACATTCCAGTGAATGGAACCCCCCGTGGATGCCTGAACCCTCGGAGAATACTGAATCCTATACATACAGCTCTGCAAACATTTTTCCTTCTTCACAATTTTTCCTATAGAAGATTCATTCTTACTGTAGATCCTAGCAAACTCAGCAAATGATATTTTGTCTTCCTTATTTAGTCCAGAACTTTCACCTCTTCACTTAAAGGAAGCACCTGACAGCTTCTCTTTGGTAAATCTGGACTGCCAGCACCACTGCTCTTGTGCTTTGGGTCCATTATTAAGTACAATAGGCCAGGCATGGTAGTTTACACCTATAATGCTAGCACTTTGGGAGGCCAAAGCAGGAGGATCACTTGAGGTCAGGAGTTCAAGACAGCCTGGCCAAATGGTGAAACCCCTTCTCTACTAAAAATACAAAAATTAGCCAGGCGCTGTGGCACATGCCTGTAATCCCAACTACTCAGGAGGCTGAGGCAGAAGAACTGCTTGAACCTGGGAGGTGGAGGCTGCAGTGAGCTGAGATTGTGCAATTGCTGGGCGACAGCAAGACTCTATCTCAAAAAAAAAAAAAAAAGTACAATAAGGGTGGCTTGAACACAACCACTGCAGTGCCATGACAGTCAATCTGATCACTGAGACGACTCCTAAGTGACTCAGGCAGGGAGATGCTGGACAAAGGGGGGATGAGCATTCAGGCGGGATACTACGAGGTCCCATCACACTACTCAGAAGAGTGCACAACTGAAATCTATGGAACTGTTAATGTTTGGAATTTTCCACTTATTATTTTTGGACCGTGGCTGACTGCAGGTAACTGAAACTCTGGAAAGCAAAATCTCAGATAAGGGGTCACTACTGTATGTACTGAATCAATCACCGCTGAGTCAGTGAATGAACAGGTGAGCCTCCGTACCTTCTCCCCGTTCTGCTCGAGGACTGTGACCCTCTTCTCCTTCTGCAGCTGCAGCAACACCAAGTAGAAGGTCCTCTCATCTGGGCAGGAGTTAGCACAGAGGGTGCTGAGCTCTGACAGGGCCACCACGGGGTGGGAGGAGAGGGGCGAGTTCTGATACAGACGATACACCTCCTCAGCCTTTTCCTGCGGGAAAGGCAACATGGGCTGACAGGCCCTGGCCACTGCCACGGGACGCAGGGACCCTGACCCCGAGCTTCAAAACCGTGACCACACAAGGCAAGCACCCGGGAATCCCAAGCCCATCCTCCCCAAGTAGCGGCTTTTTAAAAAGGAGGAAGGATCTGTGTTTTTAAGCCTTGGAGGAAAGTTTGGTGACTCCATATGAAATGAGGCACATGAGATGCTGGGAGCCAGCTCTGTACTGCACGCCCACGGGGGGTTTTACACTCCTGCCTCTCCCTGGTCTGTGGTTTCCCAAGGGAAGACTGAGGAGGTGAGGTGAGGTAGAACATCTGTGAATGAGACCTGAGGCCTGATTTCCAGCCCAGCCTGGGTGACCCTTGGGCCAGTCACAGCCTCACTAATCCTCAGTATCACTCTCTGAAGAGGGTGGATGAAATGATATCTAATTCCCTTCCAATGGTAGTCTCTCCATTTTCCTGCCAATTGGCTATACTGGAAACACAAACATTACTGAGTCTGTAAAGAGTCTTAAGGGAAAAGGGCCAGGCATGGTGGCTCATGCTGGTAATCCCAGCACTTTGGGAGGCTGAGGCAGGCAGATCACCTGAGGTCAGGAGTTCGAGACCAGCCTGGCCAACATGGCAAAACCCCGTCTTTACTAAAAATACAAAAAACATTAGCCGGGTGTGATGGCGGGCACCTATAATCCCAGCTACTTGGGAGGTTGAGGCAGGAGAATCACTTAAACCTGGGAGGCGGAGGTTGCAGTGAGCTGAGATTGTGCCACTACACTCCAGCCTGGGCAACAAGAGCAAAACTCTGTTTCAAAACAAAACAAAACAAAAAACAAAGAAAAGTACATGATAAACAGATGGGATAAGATTAGTGACAAGACTAAGAAATATAAGTTCTAAGAAATAATGTCACCATTTCGCTCATACATGGAACTTACTACCAGAAACAAGAAAGACTTACTGAGGTGTGCATGGGATGCTATGAAAATATAGGAAAGGACTGCCTGGGGATTCAGGATTTCTTGAAAAAAAAAAAAAAAATGTTGAGCAGAATTCTGAAGAGTGAGCAAGCTGCTAGGTGAAGAGGTGAAAGGGGTTATCTCAGGAAGAGAGAGGAACATGAGTACAGAAGGGTGGGTCAATGCGGCACGTGTACAAATGTAGAGGGTAAAGGAGAGAGAGGAGAAGCACTCCTATATTATAGAAAGTATAATAGCTTATGATGATCCTTTATTCTGTAGATTGTGGGTGGTCACTGAAGGAAACTGACATGGCTCAATTAACAGAAAGCCAACTGCCAGTTGGGAGAGGATGGATTGTAGAGTTAAGATTAGCGGCAAGGAGGCCGGGTGCGGTGGCTCAAGCCTGTAATCCCAGCACTTTGGGAGGCCGAGACAGGCGGATCACGAGGTCAGGAGATCGAGACCATCCTGGCTAACACGACGAAACCCCGTCTCTACTAAAAAATACAAAAAACTAGCCGGGCGAGGTGGCGGGCGCCTGTAGTCCCAGCTACTCGGGAGGCTGAGGCAGGAGAATGGTGTAAACCCGGGAGGCGGAGCTTGCAGTGAGCTGAGATCCGGCCACTGCACTCTAGCCCGGGCGACAGAGCGAGACTCCGTCTCAAAAAAAAAAAAAAAAAAAAGATTAGAGGCAAGGAGACCATTTACACAAGAGATTATGTGGGGCTGAACAACAGACTATTTGAATAATAAACACAAAAAGAGGAGTGGTGGAACCAAACAAAATTCAGAAGATAACACTGGTAACTGGATATAGGGTTGGAGGAGAAAGTTGAGAGGAAAGTCACAGTGGATTGAGTGACTGATGGATGTGATGCTATTAATAGCAAAAAATACAGGAGGAAAAGCCTAGTTTAAAGGAAAGACAAAATATCCCATCTTGGATATGATGTTTTCAGATGTCTGAGAGAGGCCGGGTGCGGTGATTCACGCCTATAATATCAGCACTTCAGGAGGCTGAGGTGGGTGGATCACCTGAGGTCAAGAGTTCGAGACCAGCTTGGCCAACATGGTGCAACCCCGTCTTCACTAAAAAAAATACAAAAAATTAGCTGGGCATGGTGGCAGCGCCTGTAATCCCAGCTACTTGGGAGGCTGGGGCAGGAGAATCGCTTAAACCCGGGAGGCGGAGCTTGCAGTGAGCCAAGATTGCGCCACTGCACTCCAGCCTGGGCAACAGAGCGAGACTCCATCTGAAAATAGACAAACAAACAAATAAATAAATAAATAAATAAGATGTCTGAGAGATATCCAAGAATATATATACAACCTATAAGTGGATATACAAATCTGAAACTCAAAGGAGATGGCAGGACAGTGATACAATGGTTGAAAGTCCTCAGCATATCCACGGCAAATATCCCAAGGACACTCAGGGAGGAAAGTAATAAGCTGAAGGAAGATCACTGTTTAGGAAGTGAAGGAACCCACAAAAGAGAGCCAGCAGGACTGCTTTGGGGGAACCAAGGAGAATTTGCTGCATCATGTAAACAAATTCAAGGAAATTAGACATTTTAAGAAGCGACTCGTCAACGGTGTCAAAGGGTGGAAAAGAGCCTAGTAAGACACAGACATTGAGTTTTCATTGATTCGACTGCCCTACCAGATATGCAACTACTGCAGTAACTGCACAGTAACCACACACAAATAAATTAATGTTATACGACATCAAGAAAAAATACTGAGACAATTGGCCATCCATCTGGAAGAAAATAGAGCTTCTCCCCACCACGTACACAAAAATAAGTATTGAAGTAAGGAAAAAACAGTGCAAAGTAATAAAAGAATATCCACTTAAGCTTGAGTCAGAAGATGCCTTCCTAAACAAGACCTGAAATTCAGTAGCCATACGGAAAAGTTGGAGAGATCTGACTACAGAAATGTGAAACCTTCTATATGGTAAAAGACATCATAAATAAAAATTAAGCAAGCAACAGACTGGGAAACAATATTTACATCCTTAATACTAAATACATTATACGTACCTATCTCTAATACATAAAGAATACAGATTAACATAAAAGATAACACAATATGGCCAAGCGCGGTGGCTCACGCCTGTAATCCCAGCATTTGGGAGGCCAAGGTGGGCGGATCACGAGGTCACGAGATCGAGACCATCCTGGCTAACACGGTGAAACTCCGTCTCTAATAAAAATACAAAAAATTAGCCGGGCATGGTGGCGGGCGCCTGTAGTCCCAGGTGCTCGGGAGGCTGAGGCAGGACAATGGCGTGAACCCGGGAGGTGGAGCTTGCAGTGAGTGGAGATCACGCCACTGCACTCCAGCCTGGGAGACAGACTCCATCTAAAAAAAAAAAAAAAAAAAAGATAACACAATACGAAACAGGCAAAGGATATAAACAGACATTTCACAGAAGGGGATATGCAAATGGCTAGTACATAGGTGAAAAAAATGCTCAATTCACAAACAGGACATATCATTTTTTTTTCCCAATAAGTTGGCAAGATTGAAAAGACTGATGTCATCCAGTGCTGACAAGGATGTGGGGAGACTGGACTACAGAATCTTGATGAAAGTGCAACTTATTACAAACTTTTGAAAAGTAGTTTGGCAATTTTTGTTAAAATTTAAAAAGCACATATGCATTTCTGAAAATCAGTTCCATAAAAATAAAGGGAGAAGTACATAGATCTCTGCCCAAGTGGCATTTTTTTGTAATGGAAAAATGGAGAGAGAAATCGGAATGACTTAAATGTCCATCTGCAGAGCACCTGTTGCATAAATTGTGGCATAGCAATAGATTATCATGAGGGCATCAAAAAGAATCAAGTAAATCCATACTGTGTAGGGCCTGGAAAGAGGTACCTGATATAATGCAGTAGAAGAAAACAAAGCAGATTGCACACCAATTCCATTTCTAGAAAAAAATGGAGTAATGTGTACATATGTGTCTGTGTGTATATATTCATTCACTCAACAGGGACTTGTTGACTGTATACCAGGTACCAGGCACCAGGCACTACTCCCAGGGTCCCAGGACCCATGGCACTGTTCCCTTCTAGTAGGAAAGACAGACAAAAAACAAGTGAATAAGATTTTCAGGAAGAACTAGAGTTGACAAGGCCATTAAGGAAACATAAGTCTGTAAACATACACACTCACACACTCACACAAATGGGAAGAGAGTGATCAAAGAGAGAAAAGTGGGATGAACAGAAAGAAAACTTTCATTTCTTTGTATTTTTTTTTTTAAATAACAAAATAATGGACAATGTTTGCTTTTTTGTATTTTTCAGTACCATCCAAAAGTAAAAAGTTACTGGCTGTTTCTCTGTCTGGACTTGGGAAAACCAATTTACCTCAAGAGCAAGCTTGCTTTGTTTGCCGGTGCAGACCTCACCTGTGGGGGTCCGTGGGTCTGCCTCTCCTCCGCCCCAGGCTGGAGGACAATGTGAGATGAGAGGCAGACTCAAATCACCCTGCAGTCTTTGCGGGGACCTTGACTGAGCCCTGGAGACCAGGGCACCGGGCAGGGGAATAACCACATGGGTGCGGGGAGGGCGTGTAGATGGAACAAAGGGGCTGCCCCTGAAGAAAATGTGGGCTGCTTAGTCAACAATCCTGGGAGACAGGGAGAGATTGGCAGATTTTGGAGACCTCTTCCTCAATCTGAGGCAGAGTGCGCTGGAGTCTCTCACGGTGAGGAGAAATGGGTGCTTCTCTTGGGGTGAGGGGTAGGGATTCTGGGCTGGCTCCAGCTGTGTGAAGCCTCTAGGGCTATGCAAGGGCCCTGAGGTCAGGCTTGGTCTGTGAATTTCAAAATTACTCTCTGCAATGTACTTTGGCCACCAGGTGCTCAGTCAACTTTGTAGACACACACACACACACACACGCAGAGAGAGAGAGAGAGAGAAAGAGAGAGAGAGAGAGGAAGACTCATCCCCAGCACCCAGGTGGAGGGGGTGGTTGAAGCAGGTCTGCACCGGGTGACAGAGTGAATGGGAGGTGAGGAAATGGTGACGCAAAGGTCGGCTGAGAAGGAAACAGCAGTCACTAGGTTGGGACCAGGTACCACAAAAGAGACAATCCGTGTTCGGAAAAGCATGAGTGGGTTTGGGTTTACAGGCTGAGAGGGAGATGGAACATACTGGGCAAGAGGCCAGCCAATGGGACAAAGGGACAAGAGGGGCAGGGCAGACGCACAGCAGACGAGGGGCAGAGGAAGGACACTACACTCTGAGCACAGGAGGTGGGCTCTGAGGAGGTCAGGCTTGGGGTAGGAGGACAGAAAACTGAAGGCTGACTCAGGAACCCTGAGTCTACCTTCTCAGTGAAGTGCCTGCAGAGAGGAAAGAGGACACAAGACAGAATGAGTGTGTGAGGGGACAGAGAGAAAGAAAAATGAGGCTGTGGTGTGGCTCTGAGGGCCTTCCACAGCTGGGGACTATGAAGGGGACCTCAGTCTGATGACAGGTGATTTTCTCCAGCAGGAGTGTTAGACCCCGTGTGGCTGATCTAGGGCTATGGATTTGCTGGGAGTCTCCTGGTGTGGACCAAAGGAGATGCAAAGGAGCTGAGGGTGTTGCTGAGGAAGGGAGTGGAGCAATGAGCCATGCAATTAAGGCTGTGGGGAAGGCAGGCCGGGACGAGGCTGACTGACCAGGAGGCTAGGACGGGACCATGGCCCCAGTGGCCTCTTCAAGGGAGAAGAGCATGTGCAGCAGAAGGCAGGCCATCAGAAAGCTGGAAGGGGAAAGGGCACGGTCACAAAGTAGGAAAGCGGAGCTGAGTGGGCCAGTTCAGAGGTGGCAATACTGAAAGCCACAAGGTCCTCAGGAATCCTGAGAAACTCCTGTCAGTAAACTACAGAAGGCAAAGCATTTCCTAAACTGCTGCTTAACATTAATTCCTACAGATACTAGAAAATAATCCACTGTTAGTTGCTGAAAATTCCCAAGGGCTAACCCTTGAAATGTACAAGTCCCACTAACGAATATATACAAAGCGCAAGTACAAGGGAGGGCAGATAAACTCAGTTATCAACTCAGTCACCATGTAAAAAAGAAAGTCTTTTTTTAAGAACGTACACAAGGGACGTGGAGGATGCTATGATCACACCAGGTGACACCCAGACACCCCCTTCTGAGTACCCACCTTCAACAGCTCCACAGCGACAAGGACCTCCTCGGCTGGAACCTTATTATCTCCCAGCATGTTAGAAAGAGTCCACTTGAGAGGCTTCAGCAGGAAGACCCCGACTCCCCAGGAGATCCAGCTGCTGTCTACACTGGCCATGAAGTCTGACTCCCGCTGCAGCTCCCCTCGACTGCAGGCAAGAAAAAGAAGGGCGTGTAGTAGCACTTAATGCAATATCTCATTCCAGTCTCCAGCTCCCCCTTTACCCCAAAAGAGGAATTTTATCATCATCATCACTACCATTTACTAAGCACCTACGCTGTGCCAACTACATGCGGCATTGTTTATACTCCAGCTCTAAGCCTCACAGCACCTCTGCATAGGAGGCGGTGTTATGAGCATTTTAACGAATGAGAAAACTGAGGGACTCAGAAGGTAAGCAGAGAGGTCAAATCTACACCATGACAGGGCTGGAACCAAAAGGCAAGTGCCTCACTAAGACAACAGAAACACCGGCAGCTTCTGAGCCCTCGCTGAGATTTCCTTTTACAATTGGTGCTCAAAACAATCAAACGAAAATAAATGACTGTCGAGTGTAAGACACAAAGAAGAAAACAAAGATGTACAGAGAAAGAGCTCCTGCTCTTCCAAGGCAAGGGTGGGGATATGATGGATATGTAAGCATATATAAGTATTACGATGTATATGTAAGTATTATGATGTATATGTAAGTATATGTAAGTAATACGATGTATATGTAAGTATTTCATGGTGCTGGTAACAGTAACAGCAGCTCAATTTATTAAATGTTTGCCGCTGGCCAGTCACTATGGTGAAGGCTACATAAGGAGTATCTCTTCAAATCCTCATAATAAACCTAGGTACAATTATCATCACCATTTTAGAATCTGTCAAACTGAGAGTTAAAGACAGCATGAAATTTGTGCAGGGCCACATAATTTAGCAAATGGCAGAGCCAGGATTCACACCTAGGCCAGTTGGCCCTCAAGCAAAGCTGATAACTATTAGGTTGGTGCAAAGGTAATTGTGGTTTTTGATACTACTTTTAATACTAATACTATGCCACGTCGTCTCTGTGGAGAAGTATCACCCTCAGAAATTCTTCAGGACCCGGGCAAGCAACAGGAAGCTTCAGTGGAGCGCCAGCAGTCAAGAGAAGAGACTTTAATACCATCGATGTATTAAAGTGTCTGGATTGGAAGTGAAAGATCGTCACCCTTCTACAGTAAGGAGGTCCATTCTGGTCTCATCCCTCACTGACTTCTTCAACTACTGTTTCTCCTGTTCCCTACTTCAGGCATGAACGAAAACCGTTTCCACTGTACACATTCTCTGAAAGCCTTGCTGGCCAGGTGCAGTGGCTCAACGCCTGTAATTCTAACACTTTGGGAGGCCGAGGTGAGAGGATCGCTTGAGTTCGGGAGTTCGAGACCATCCTAGGCAATATCGTCAGCCAATGGGAAGGTACTGAGAACAAAAGTAGAGAAGGGAGAGCTCTTAATCAGAAAGAGCAGCAAACTAAAAAAAAAAAAAAACCCATCAGAGTTGACTTTCTCCCTCCTTCACTGAGAGGTGTATGTATCACGCTAGGCTGGTCTCAGAATGATACATACATTGAATGGCAAATGACTTATCCAAAGACCAGGTATCCAGTCCCGGTATCAGCTTTAACTACCTGTGTAACTCTCAGTAAGTCACTTGATCTCTCTGAAACTCAGTTTCCTCTTCTGTCTGCTGAGGATAATCTATCACCGCACCACAAGACCGCTGAGTGGGTCAAATGGTGCATACAAAGTATCTGCATGCTGCCAAGCACTGTACATCTATTAGTTATCAATGTTACCCCTCAGATACCGCCAAAACACTGCACCTGTCACACATGTATCTCCTACAGACCTTTTAAGGGCACTCAGATACTCAGCAAAGCCCTCGTTCTCCTTCACGTCCTCTCTGCTCCAAAAAGCCTGTGCCAAGGACAAGCCAGACGCATGAGCCGTGCCAGGGGTTGTTGGCAAGATGCCTACAGAACTCTTCCCCACGAATGCCCGTTTTTTAGCTCTGACCTTCTCTAGGTTAATGAATACTATCTCTTAGACCTTCTGCTCCACGGGCCATTCAAATTTGGAGGCTCTTACGAAATAACTACATAACGGGGTCCCAGTTCAGGCAAATCACTGTCACCTCTGCTAGGCTGGCTTCTCTGGAACTCATCTAATGGGACTATCCCCGACCCCCAATCTTCCCCCAGACCCCCTCTTCCTCTCCCTCCAAGCCTCCTTAGCCCGGCCTCCTTATTTTCCTTCTTCGCCTTCTGAACCCACACTGGATGCCTTCTCTGGGCCAGACACTGGGCTGGGCGCAGTGCACGGTGCAGAGAACAGGACCAGGGCCCGGCCCTCGGAGAGCTGCCCCCGCCCGCCCTCGCGGCCCTGGCCCCGGCCCGCCCCTCACCGCAGCAGGTCCTGCAGCACCGTGGCCAGCCCCAGCGGGACGCTCCCCTTGCGCTGAAAGGCCTCCTGCAAGTCCCGCAGACGCAGGCGCACCACCCCCTGGCGGCGGCTGTGGCTCAGCACCAACGGCGCCCAGAAGCCCATCTTGCTGTCCCAGTCGGTGCTGTTCACCTCGCGACTCCTCTTGAAAGCGGAAAACAGGAAGGACATGCGCTCCTCGTCCTCCTCCCACTCGGGGGGCAGTAGGCCCGCCGGGTCTCCCCCGGCCGGGGCCTCGGCCTCCCGCTCCGGGGACCACATCGGAACCCCCCAGCCCCGGCAAGGCACCGAACACAAGCCCGGCCCTGGTCCCCTTCCGCCCTAGTTCCCTCCCGGCTTCCGTTCCTTGACCACCTCCTTCTCGTTCACACGTCACCGCCGCCCCGAGCATGAAATAAGTTCCGTAAGTCTTCAAGGCGCATGCGTTGCGCTGCGCTCCGTAAGCCGCGGCAGGATGATGAAGTTCTTTTCAGAGAGACACCGAGCGCTTGCGCCGACCCCTCCTCCCACGGTCTTTGTGCGGAAAGAAAGGCTTGCGCCTGCGCGGCAGGTAGGCGCGCCTTACGTTCCCTTCAAGATCCTGGAGTTTGGCAAAGCGTTCTATAGCGGCTTCTGACCTGTGGCTTCAGAAAATAGAACGGGGGAATCGCCGCAGAGGGGCGCCAGTGGTGCCCGGACCACCCGGATGGATCCGTGAATCTCTTTATAGAGGGAAATTTGTATCAATGAATGTACAAACCAGAAAAGAAGATCTAAAATAACCTAAGATTCCACCTTGGGAATGTAGAATAAGAACAAATTAAGTTCAAAGTAAACAGAAGAGAAAAAATAAAAGAACAGAAATCAATGAAA
>NW_012114977.1:4571115-4584008 GCF_000951035.1 Colobus angolensis palliatus | reverse complement strand
AAAAATTGGGTGGCCGGCCACTGTGACTCACGCCTGTAATCCCGGCCCTTTGGGAGGCAGAGGCAGGCGGATCACGAGGTCAGGAGATCAAGGACCATCCTGGCTAACAGGGTGAAACCCCGTCTCTACTAAAAATACAAAAAAATAGCCAGGCATGGTGGCACACACCTGTAGTCCCAGCTACTCGGAAGGCTGAGACAGGAGAATCGCTTGAACCCGGGAGGTGGAGGTTGCAGTGAGCTGAGATCGTGCCAATGCGCTTCAGCCTGGGCGATAAAGTGAGACTCCATCTAAAAAAAAAAACAAAAACAAAAATAACAACAACAAAAATTCAAAATTTTATTATTATATTTCAGCTAGGACAAATTGCTGCTATTTCAGAAGTACCAAATATTAATCGGACATGGTGGCTCACACCTGTAATCTCAGCACTTTGGGAGGCCGAGGCTGGCGGATCACCTGAGGTCAGGAGTTCAAGACCAGCTTGACCAACATGGAGAAACCCCGTCTCTACTAAGAAATGCAAAATTAGCCGGGTGTGGTGGCTCATGCCTGTAATCCCAGCTACTCAGGAAGCTGAGGTAGGAGAACTGCTTGAACCCAGGAGGCGGAGGTTGTGGTGAGCCGAGATCACACCATTGCACTCCAGCCTGGACAACAAGAGCGAAACTCCATCTCAAAAAAAAGAAAGAAGTACCAAGTATCAAACCAGAAAGGACTTGATTTAGGAACAAAACCTTGGCTGTCATGAATAAGGGGGAACAAAAGGCAGAAACTTAGCTATTGAACTGCAGAGTCGGGGACAGCCATTGCTTTCAGTTTGGCCTGGCTAGCAAAAGGGTGGCCTTGTTATGTAAATAAAATCCGTTAGGTAGTCAAAATAAAAAATTTTTTTTCTTTTGCTGACCGTTTTTCTCCCCTCACTATACCTAACCTTTTTTTGTGTATGGGAATTTAGCCATTTTAGAGGCGTTGTTCCCCATAATTTGGAACTTTCCTTTGGATTTGATCGAGTTGGATAGAGTTGGTCAAACCCAATGGGAGAAAAGTATGAAACAACAAAAACAGAAACAAACAAACATCAACAACAAAAAAGTTAAGCAAAACAAACAATCTCATAACTTGTATAATTCCTGAGCGCTCTAATGGCAAGGGGAAATACAGACCAGCTGGTTGTTAATCTTAACTTTAGCCAAGATAAACCCCAATTCGCTTGCTTACCTAGGGATGGATCTCAGGCTGTAGACCACTCTCTATCATCCTTGAAGCAGAAAAACAAACAAAACAACAACAACAACAACAACAAACTCACCTTCCCTGTTGGAAGTGAGCTCAAACTCCATAACAGAGTTACCTATCTTCCATCATCATGGAAGCAAGGAAAAGGAAAACTTGCCTTTCTTGTTGGAAGCAAGTAAAACTCCAAAAAAAAAAAAAAAAAAGAGTTGTACAACAGCAAAATAAAATAAACTTTAGATTTCGACCAAATTTGGGTAATTCTCTTGGTGGGACGTGGGTGGGGGGCAGGGGAGTGGTGGTGGAGGGTGCGTTGCTCTCAGATCTCAGCAAATTGTCCCATTGATTTGAGCCATAAAGTAAGCTCATGTTGGTACCAAGCACCAATAGGAGCTTGTCAAATCTAGCTTGTCAAAGGTGAGGAGCATGTCCACTCAGAATCCCTTTATGGTTATTAAATATGGACCCAGAAAATCTGAGACAGGTCTCAGTTAATTTAGAAAGTTTATTTTGCTGGCTGGGCATGGTGGCTCACGCTTGTAATCCCAGCACTTTGAAAGGCCGAGGTGGGCGGATCAGAAGGTCAGGAGATCGAGACCATCCTGGATAACATGGTGAAACCCCGTCTCTACTAAAAATACAAAAAATTAGCTGGGCATGGTGGTGGGTGCCTGTAGTCCCAGCTACTCGGGGGACTGAGGCAGGAGAATTGCATGAATCTGAGAGGTGGAGCTTTCAGTGAGTGGAGATCACACCACTGCACTCCAGTCTGGGCAACAGAGCAAGACTCCATCTCAAAAAAAAAAAAAAAAAAGAAAGTTTATTTTGCCAAGGCTGAAGATGTGCACCCATGAAACAGACTCAGGAAGGCCTGATGACATGTGCCCAAGGTGGTCAGGGCACAGCTTGGTTTTATACATTTTAGGGAGACATGAGATATCAATCGATATATGTAAGAAGTACATTGATTTGGCCGGGCGCGGTGGCTCAAGCCTGTAATCCCAGCACTTTTGGAGGCCGAGACGGGCGGATCACGAGGTCAGGAGATCGAGACCATCCTGGCTAACACGGTGAAACCCCGTCTCTACTAAAAAAATACAAAAAAAAACTAGCCGGGCGAGGTGGCAGGCGCCTGTAGTCCCAGCTACTCGGGAGGCTGAGGCAGGAGAATGGCGTGAACCCGGGAGGCGGAGCTTGCAGTGAGCTGAGATCCGGCCACTGCACTCCAGCCTGGGCAACAGAGCGAGACTCCGTCTCAAAAAAAAAAAAAAAAAGAAGTACATTGATTTGGTCTGGAAAGGTAGGACAAGTTGAAGCAAAGGCAGGAAAACTCAAAGTGGAAAAGGAATGTATTAGGGTTCTCTTAGAGGGACAGAACTAATAGGATATATATAAAGAAGAGTTTATTAAGTATTAACTTACACGATCACAAGTCCCACAATTGGCTGTATGCAAGCTGAGGAGCAAGGAGAGTCAGTCCGAGTCCCAAAACTGAAGAACTTGGAGTCTGATGTTCATGTTCAAGGGCAGGAAGCATCCAGCACAGGAGAAAGATGTAGGCTGGGAGGCTAGGCCCATCTCTGCTGCTCATGTTTTTCCGACTGCTTTATATTGGCTGGCAGCTGATCAGATTGTGTCCACCAGATTAAGGGTGGATCTGCCTTCCCCAGCCCACTGACTCAAATGTTAATCTCTTTTGGCAACAGACACACTCAGGATGAATACTTTGTATCCTTCAATCCAATCAACTGGACACCCAGTATTAACCATCACAGGGGGCTTCCAGGTCACAGAAAGGTGGGAGACAAATGGTTGCATTATTTTGAGTTTCCAATTAGCCTTTCCAAAGGAGACAATCAGATTTGCATTTACCTCAGTGAACAGAGGGATAACTTTGAATAGAATGGGAGGCAGGTTCTGCCCTAAGCAGTTCCCAGCTTGAATTTTCACTTTAGCTTGGTGATGTTGGGGGGCCAAGATATCTTCCTTCCACAAAGGATAGCCAAAAATGTGGAAGTGACTTTGGAAGTGGGTAACAGGTATAGGCTGAAACAGTTTTGAGGGCCAGAAGAAGACAGGAAGATGTGGGAAAGTTTGTAACTTCCTAGAGACTTGTTGAATAGCTTTGACCAAAATGCTGATAGTGATATATGGACAATGAAGTCCAGGCTAAGGTGGTCTCAGATGGAGATGAGAAACTTGATGAAAACTGGAGTAAAGGTCACTCTTGCTATGCAAAGAGACTGGTGTCATTTTGCCCCTGCCCTAGAGATTTGTGGAACTTTGAACTTGAGAGTCATGATTTAGGGTATCTGGATGAAGAAATTTCCAAGTGGCAAAGCATTCAAGAGGAAGTACAGCATAGAAGTTTGGGAAAATTGCAGACTGACATTTCAATAGAAAAGAAAAACTCATTTTCTGAGAAGAAATTCAAGCTGGCTGCAGGAAGTTGCATAAGTAATGAGGAGCCAAATGTTAATCACCAAGACCACGGGGAAAATGTCTTCATGTGTGCAGGGCATATCAGAGATCTTCACGGCAGCCTCTCCCATCACAGACCTGGAGGCCTAGGAGGAAAAATTGGTTTCCTGGACCAGGCCCAGGGTCCCCCTGCTGTTTGCAGCCTTGGGACTTGGTGCCCTGCATCCCAGCCACTCCAGCCATGGCTAAAGGGGGCCAATGTACAGCATGAGTCATGGCTTCAGAGGGTGCAAGCCCCAAGCCTTGCCAGCTTCCACATGGTGTTGGTACTGCAGGTGTGCAGAAGACAAGAATTGAGGTTTGGAAACCTCTGCCTAGATTTCAGAGGATGTATGGAAATGCCTGGACGTCTAGGCAGAAGTGTGTTGCAGGGTGGAGACCTCGTGGAGAACCTCTGCTAGGGCAGTGCAGAAGGGAAATGTGGGGTCAGAGCTCCCATACAGAATAGGGGAACTGCATAGCAAATATATGAGAAGAGGGCCACCATCCTTCAGACCCTAGAATGGTAGATCCACCAACAGCTTGCACTGTGCACCTGGAAAAGCCACGGACACTCAACACCAGCCTGTGAAAGCAACTAGGACAAGGGGGTGTACCCTGCAAAGCCACAGGGGCAGAGCTGCCCAAGACCATGGGAACCCACCTCTTGCATCAGCATGACCTGGATGTGAGACATCAAGTCAAAGGAGATAATTTTGAAACTTTAAGGTTTAATGACAGTCCTATTGGATTTCGGACTTGCATGGGGCCTGTGGCCCCTTTGTTTTGGCCAATGTCTCCCATTTGGAATGGGTGTATTTACTAAATGCCTGTACCCCCATTGTACTTAGGAAGTAACTAGCTAGCTTTTAATTTTACAGGCTCATAGGTAGAAGGAACTTGCCTTGTTCCAGATGAGACTTTGGACTTGGACTTCTGATTTAATGCTGAAATGAGTTAAGACTGTTGCCAGGGCATTATTATGTTTTGAAATGTGAGGACATGAAATTTGGGAGGGGCCAGTGGAATGATATGGTTTAGCTGTGTCCCCACCCAAATCTCATCTTGATTTGTAGTGAGAGGTAGTTTAATCATGGGGGTGGTTACCCTCATGCTGTTCTCATGATGGTGAGATCTCATGAGATCTGATGGTTTACACAGGGCTTTCCCCCTCTTTGCTCTGCACTTCTCCTTGCCTACTGCCATGTAAGATGTGCCTTTGCGGCTGGGTGTAGTGGCTCACACCTGTAATCCCAGCACTTTGGGAGGACGAGGTGGGTGGATCACAAGGTTGGGAGATTGCGACCATCCTGGCTAACACGGTGAAAATCCCCTCTACTAAAAATGCAAAAAATAAGCCAGGCATGATGGCGGGTGCCTGTAATCCTAGCTACTTGAGAGGCTAAGGCAGGAGAATGGTGAACCCAGGAGGCGGAGCTTACAGTGAGCTTCTCAGCACTCCAGCCTGGATGACACAGCAAGGCTCCGTCTAAAAAAAGAAAACAGAAAAAAAAAAAAAGAAGGATGTGCATTTGCTTCTCTTTTGCTTTCTGCCATGATTGCGAGGTCTCCTCAGCCATATGGAACTGTGAGTCAATTAAACCTCTTTCCTTTATAAATTACCCCATCTTCGGTATGTCTTTATTAGCAGCATGAGAACAGACTAATACAAATGGTTTAGCACCATCCTCATGGTGATAAGTGAGTTCTTGCTGAGTTAGTTCATGCAAGATCTAGTTATTTCAAAGGGTATAGCATCTCCTTTTTCTCTTGCTCTGCTCTCACCATATAATGTGCCTGCTCTCACTTCACCTTCCCCCATGAATAAAACCTCCCTAATGCTTTACCAGAAGCCAAGCAGATGCCAGCGCTATGCTTGTACAGTCTGTAGAACTATGAGCTAATTAAACCTTTCTTTATAAATTACCCATATAGCAATGCAAATATGGCCTAACACAAGTGGTTATGAGATCTGTGTGAAAAATCATTTGACCATATTTGTGAGGGTTTAATTTTGAGCACTCTATATGATTCCATTGGTCTGTATGTCTGTCTTTCTGCCAGTAGCACACTACTTTGATTCTTACAGCTTGTGGTTAAGTTTTGAAAACAGGAAGTATGAATCCTCCAGCTTTGTTCCTCTTTTTCAAGGTTGTTTTGGCTGTTTAGAGTTCTTGAGATTCCATATAAATTTTAGGATGGATCTTTCTATTTCTGTAAAATACATCATTGGGATTTTGATCGTGATCACATTGAATCTGTAGATTGCTTTGAGTAGTGTTGGCATCTTAATATTAAGTCTTCCAATCCATGAACACAGACTGTCCTTCCATTTATTGATGTTTTCTTTAATTTCTTTCAGGAAATGTAGTTTTCAGTGTACAAGTTATTTGCCTTGTTGATGAAGTCTATTCCTAAGCATTTTTTTCATGCCTTTGTAAATGGAATTGCTTTCTTAATTTTCTTTTCAGATTGTTTATTGTTGGTGAATAGAAAAGGAACTGATTTTTGTGTATTGATTTTTTTTCTGTAACTTTTCCAAATTTGTTTATTCATTCTAGCATATTTTTGTGAAATCTTCAGGGTTTTCTATGTATAAGATCATGGCATCTGCAAGCAGAGAAAATTTTATGTCTTCCTTTCAAATTTGAATGAGCATGTTTCTCTTTCTGGCATAATTGCTCTAAGACTTCTTGTACTATTTTGAATACAAGTGGTGAAAGTAGGCATCCATGTCTTGATCCTAATCTTAGACAAAAATCTTTTAGTCTTTCATCCTTATGTTGGCTTTCATTTTTCAAATACTTTTTTATTATGTCTATCTAGTTTCCTTCTGTTCCTAGTATGATAAGTATTTGCATCATGAGACAGTATTGAATTTTGTCAAATGCCTTTTCTGCATCAATTGAGATGAGTAGGGGCAACAAGGAGATCTTGTCTATACTTAAAAAAAAAAAAAAAAAAAAGCCAAGCATGGCGGCACACCTATAGTCCCAACTCCTGGGGAAACTGAGGTAGGAGGATTGCCTGAGTCCAGGAGGTGCAGGCTGCAGTGAGCTATGATCAAGCCTTTGCACTCCAGCCTGGGCAACAAAGTGAAATGCTGTCTCAAAAACAAAAACAAACGAACAAACAAAAAGAGATGAAGATTATGTGGTTTCTGTCCTTCATTCTGTTAATGTGCTGTATTACTTTGATTTTCATATGTTGAACCATGTCAGCATTCCAACAATAAATCCCACTTGATTATGGTGTATAATTCGTTTTTGTTTGTTTGTTTGTGTTTTTTGAGATGGATTCTCATTCTTGTTGCCCAGGCTGGAGTGCAGTGGCACAATCTCAGCTCACTGCAACCTCCCCCTCCCAGGTTCAAGTGATTCTCTTGCCTCAGCCTCCTCAGTAGCTGGGATTACAGGCACCCGCCACCAAGCCCGGCTAATTTTTTTTTGAGATGTAGTTTCACTCCTGTTGCTCAGGCTGGAGTGCAATGGCGTGATCTTGGCCACCACAACCTCCGCCTCCTGGGTTCAAGTGATTCTCTTGCCTCAGCTTCCCGTGTAGCTGGGATCACAGGTGCGTACCACCGGGCCTGGTTAATTTTGTATTTTTAGTAGAGATGGGGTTTCTCCATGTTGGTCAGGCTGGTCTCGAACTCCTGACCTCAGGTGATCTGCCAGCCTCGGTCTCTCAAAGTGCTGGGATTACAGGTGTGAGCCACTTCCCCTGGCCTAATTTTTGTATTCTTAGTAGAGGTGGGGTTTTGCCATGTTGGCTAGGCTGGTCTTGAACTCCTGACCTCAGGTGATCCACCCGCCTCAGCCTCCCAAAGTGCTGGGATTATAGGCGTGAGCCACCATGCCCGACTGGTGTATAACATTTTTTTAAATGTTTGATTCAGAGCCAGGCATGGAGGCTCACATCTATAATCTCAGCACTTTGGGAGGCCAAGGCAGGTGGATTGCTTGAGCCCAAGAGTTTGAGACTAGCCTGGGCAACATAGCAAGACTCCATTTCTACAAAAAGACAAGAAATTAGCTGGGCATGGTGACATGCAGCTATAGTCCCAGTAACTTGGGAGGCTGAGGCAAGGGGATAACTTGAGCCCAGGAGTTCAAGGCTGAAGTGAGCTATGATCAAACCACTGCTCTCCGGCGTGGTGACAGAGCAAGACTGTCTTTACTAAATAAATAAAAATCGATAAATGTTAGATTCAGTTTGTTATTATTTTGTTGAAGATTTTTGCCACAAAATGTATACGGGATATTGGTGTGTAGTTTTCTTTCTCGTGGTATCGTTGCCTGACTTTGGTGTAAGGACAGTGTTGGCCTCATAGAATCAGTTAGGAAGAGTTCCCTCCTTTTCACATCTTTGAGAACACTTGGTGTTGATTTTTCTTTTTTTCTTTTTTCTTTTCTTTTCTCTTTTTTTTCTTTTTTGAGACAGAGTCTCTCTCTGTCGCCAGGCTGGAGTGCAATGGTGCAATCTCAGCTCACTGCAACCTCCGCCTGCTGGGTTCAAGTGATTCTCCTGACTCAGCCTCCCGAGTTGCTGGGACTATAGGCATGTACCACCACACCCAGCTAATTTTTGTATTTTTAGTAGAGATGGGGTTTCACCATGTTGGCCAGGATGGTCTGGATCTCTTGACCTTGTGATCTGCCCACCTCGGCCTCTTAAAGTGCTGGAACTACAGGCGTGAGCCACCGTGCCCAGCCGATTTTTCTTTAAATATTTGGCCGGACACAAATCTGGTCCGGGGAAGTTTTTGATTGTTGATTCAATCTCCTTCCAGTTATGTCTGTTCTCATCTTCTGTTTCATTATAAATCAGTACTCATAGGTTGTGTGTTTCTAGAAATTTGTTCATTTTAGCTAGATAATTGGGTTTTTTGGCATACAGTTTTTCATAGTACTGTCTTCTAACCCTTTTTATTGCTGTAGAATCAGTAATAATGTCCCAGTTTCTGATTTTAGTAATTTGAGGATTCTCATTTTTTAATAAATTAAGTCAAAGATTTCTCCATTTTGTTAATCTTTTCAAAGAATCAACTTTTGGGCTTATTTTCTTTACTGTTTTCCTATTCTCTTTTTAAAATAATCTCTCCTCTATTTTTTTTTTATTTCCTTTGTTCCACTACCTTGGATTTAGTTTATTCTTCCTTTCCTAGTTTCTTAATGTGTAGATTGTTTATTTTAGATCTTTTTTCCTCTTTGATATAAGCATTTACCATGATAACATGTCCTCTTAGCACTGCTTTTACTGCATGCCGGAAGTTTTAGTATGTTGTGTTTTTGCTTCAGTTATCTCCAGATCTTCTCTAATTTCTCACATGAGATTCTCTTTGACTCACTGGTTATTTAAAAGCTTGATTTCTACATGTTTGAGTAGTTTACTCTTTTCCTTCTGATGTTGATTTCTAGTGTCATATTGTGATCAGAAGAGATATTTTAATTTCAGCTATTTTAAATTTATAAAGAATTACTCTGTGGTCTAACTTATGGTTTATCCTGGAGAATATTCCATGTATCTTTGAGAAAAATTGAATGCTTCTGTTTGTGGTGAACTGTTTTTTATGTCTTTTAGTTTCCATTAGTATATAGTGATGTCCAAGTACTCTACGTCCTTATTTATCTTCATTCTGATTGTTCTGTTTTTGAAAGTGGGACAATTGAAGTCTCCAACTATTATTATAGTAGTGTAAATTTCTCCCTTCAATTCTGTTTATTTCCTGTATTATGAACATGAGGGATTGGATAAAAGGAATTGAGTAAAACAGAACTTTTAGTGGGAGCTTTTATTTTTATCTGACTAGCAGTTAGGGAGTGTTTACTGTGTGCTGTAGCTATTGGTGTCAAAGGATAAAATTTCTTTTTCTTTTCTTTTCTTTTTTTTTTTTTTGGAGATGGAGTGTCCCTCTGTTGCTCAGGCTGGAGTGCAGTGGCTCGATCTCTGCTCACTGCAACTTCCACCTCCTAGGTTCAAGCAGTTCTCCTGCCTCAGCCTCCTAAATGGCTGGGATTACAGGCATGCGCCACCACGCCCAGCCAATTTTTTTTTTTTTGTATTTTTAGTAGAGAGACAGGGTTTCAGCATTTGGTCAGGCTGGTCTCAAACTCCTGACCTCGTGATCCGCCCACCTTGGCCTCCCAAAGTGCTGGGATTACAGGCGGGAGCCACTGCACCTGGCTGTCATAGGCTAATATTTCCTCTGCTTTTTTTTTTTTTTTTCCTTTTTTGTCTTCCCTATTGTCTTTGGGGTTTCCTTAATATTTCTTTGTAAATAAGGTCTGAGACATTCCCCAGTTCACTTTCTTCCACTCTCTTCTCCCCTCCTACCTTCTTTCTCCTAATTATCCTAAGCATTTTATTCTCCAAACTAAAAATACAGGTTCTTGAGAATAGAATCTTTTTTTTTTTTTTTTTTTTTTGAGACGGAGTCTCGCTCTGTCACCCAGGCTGGCATGCAATGTGCAATCTCAGCTCACTGCAAGCTCCACCTCCTGGGTTCATGCCATTCTCCTTCCTCAGCCTCCCGAGTAGCTGAGACTACAGGTGCCTGCCACCACGCCTGGCTGATTTTTTTTGTATTTTTAGTAGAGACGGGGTTTTACTGTGTTATCCAGGATAGTCTCGATCTCCTGACCTTGTGATACGCCTCCCTCGGCCTCCTAAAGTGCTGGGATTACAGGCGGGAGCCACCGTGCCAGGCCAATAGAATCATTTTTAATAGGCCCTGCCAAATCACATTTTATTACAGTTGTTTTACTGTCTCCCTGCTAGTGTGCAAGTCCCCTACAACAGGTACTGCATATTTTAATTTTTGCATACGTTTTGCCTGGTACATAATCAATTTTCGATAAATACTTGTGCAATTATTACATGCAGGAGCTCATAAACATTTTCTGTTACTGTTACTCTTCATTAGATAACTCACTCGTGGCTGGGCACAATGGCTCACATCTGTAATCCCAGTAATTCTGAAGGCTGAGGCAGGCAGATCACTTGAGCTCAAGAACTCAAGACCAGCCTGGGCCACACGGCAAAACCTTGTCCCTAAAAATAGTACAAAAATTAGCTGGGCGTGGTGGCCCATGACTATAGTCCCAGCTACTCAGGAGGCTGAGGTGGGAGGATCTCTTGAGCACAGTAGGTCGAGGCTTCAGTGAGTCATGATTGCACCACTGCACTCCAGCCTGGGTGACAGAGTAAGACCCTATTCCAAAAAACAAAACCCAAACCATAAAAACCTCACTCTTTCTAGGTAGAGTTTCTGTCTTCACAGTGGTTTTTAATGCTGATTCATAATAGAATCTCTTTTGGGGAGCTATAAAATATATGTTGGGTCTACAGAAAAGATTGTTGACATAAGTGGAAGATAATCTATTTCAGCATATATGTGATAACTATAAAACAAGAACCAAATGGACATTTTAGAACTGAAAATTCCACTCTCCGAAATGAAAAATTTATTTGGACTTTCTTAAGAGAGATTGAACATTACAGAAGAAAGAGTGAGTGAACTCCAAAAGAGATCAATAGATATCATTCCATCTGAAGTACAAGGGAAAATGAAACTGAAAGAAAACAAGGAAGTGAGTCTCCGTGACTTGTGGTACCATGTCATGCATTACACATGGATCCAGGGACCAAGAAGAAATGGCTGGAAAAGATTAAAGAAAAAAAAAAAGTTGATATATTCTCAAATGTAGTGAAAAAACATCAACTTACAGATCCAAAAAGTTCATAAACCCCTCACAAAAATAAATGTAAAGAAAACCCTACCCGGACACATCATAGTCAATCATACAGAGCAAATTTTGTGCATTCACAGGGAACAAAGGTATAAATGACAACTGACTCAAAACAACGGAGGCTCAGGATGTGTGAAATGGTGAAAGAAAGCTGTTGACTTATTGTTCACACTCATTGAGAAAATCCTTTAAAAACAGGAAGTGACGACATTGTGGCAGACTGAACTTTCCAAATTTTATAACAACAAATGTAACCAGCATAAATAATCCAATTAAAAGGCAGAGTTTCCCCAACTAGAAAAAAAAATTAAGCTGAAATTATTAACTGTCTAAAATATATGCACCTTAAATATAAAGCTTCAGATAGATTGAAAGCAAAAGATGGAGGCCGGGCATGGTGGCTCATGACTGTAATCTCAGCACTTCGGGAGGCCGAGGTTGGCAGATCACTTGAGGTCAGGAGTTCAAGACCAGCCTGGTCAACATGGTAAAACCTCGTCTCTGCTGAAAATACAAAAATTAGCTGGGCATGGTGGCAGGTGCCTGTAATCCCAGCTACTTGGGAGGCTGAGGCAGGAGAATCCCTTGAACATGGTAGGCGGAGGTTGCAGTGAGCCAAGATGGTGCCTCTGCATTCTAGCCTGGGCAACAGAGCAAGACTCTGTCAAAAAAAAAAGAAAGAAAGAAAAAATCAATGAAGTCATAGACAATCTGAAAAATTATCAGCCACCTTGACCTAATAAACATTCATAGAATACTATACCCAACAACTGTAGAATGTTCATTCATTTTGAGTGTACGTAGTATGTTTACTAAGGTAGACCCTATTCTGGGCCTACAAAGAGTCTTAATAAATTTAAAAGTATTGAAATCATACAGAATACTTTCTTTAGTTGCAGTGAAATCGAATTAGAAGTCAATAAGATATACAAAAAAGACTTTCATATTTGCAGTTTAAACCACCATGGGTCAGAGAAGAAAGCCTGTAGAAATCAGAAAATATTTCAAACTAAATGACGATGCAAAATATCAAAATTTGTAGGACATAACTACAGCAGGACATAGAGAGTATGAGTGCTCATATTAGTAAAGGAAAAAGGATAGAAATCAATGATCTAGGTTTCCACTTAAAAGCTAAAAAAAAAAAGAGCAGGCCAGGAACAATGGCTCACTCCTGTAATCCCAGCATTTTGGGAGGCTGAGGCAGGTGGATCACAAGGTCAGGAGATTGAGACCATCCTGGCTAACACGGTGAAACCCTGCCTCTACTAAAAATACAAAAAAAATTAGGCGGGCTTGGTGGCAGGTGCCTGTAGTCCCAGTTACTTGGGAGGCTGAGGCAGGAGAATTGCTTGAACCTGGGAGGCAGAGATTGCAGTGAGCCAAGATTACGCCACTGTATTCCAGCCTGGGCAACAGAGTGAGACTCTGTCTCAAAAAAATAGA
>NW_012114977.1:4559377-4569664 GCF_000951035.1 Colobus angolensis palliatus | reverse complement strand
GGCCTCCCAAAGTGCTGGGATTACAGGCTTGAGCCACCGCGCCCGGCAACTCGTTATTTTTTATCAGGAACCCACTCACATGAAAATTAACCCACTCCTGAGACAATAGCGTTAATCCATTCATGAAGATGGAGCCCTCATGAGCTACATCACCTCTTAAAGGCCCCACCTCCCTGGCCAACATGGTGCAACCCCGTCTCTACTAAAAATACAAAAATTAGCTGGGTGTGGTGGTGGTGCGTGCCTGTAATCCCAGCTACTCGGGAGGTTGAGGCAGGAAAATCACTTGAATCCAGAGGCGCAGGTTGCAGTAAGCCGAGATCGTGCCACAGCACTCTAGCTTGGACAACAGAGCGAGACTCGTCTTAAAAAAAAAAATTGGCAGGCGTGGTGGCTCATGCCTGTAATCCCAGCACCTTGGGAGGTGGAGGCGGGCGGATTGCCTGAGCTCAGGATTTCGCGAGCAGCCTGGGCAACACGGTGAAACCCCGTTTCCGTTTCTACTAAAAATACAAAAATTAGCTGGGCATGGTGGCGTGTGCCTGTAGTCTCAGCTACTGGGGAGGCTGGGGCAGGAGAATTGCTCGGACCTGGGAGGTGGAGGTTGCAATGAGCCAAGATCAAGCCACTTGCACTCGAGCCTGGGAGACAGAGGAAGGCTCTGTCTCAAAAATAAACAGATAAATAAATAAATTAAATAAATTCAACAAAAGTTTTGGAGACGACATTCAAACTACAGCAGGTATCTATGAGGAAACTATTACTAACATCATATCTAACGGTGATTAATTAGATGTGTTCTAAGATAGGGAATAAGATAAGCATGTCTGCTTTAACTATTTCTATTTAACATTGTACTGGAAATCCTATCCAGGGTAATTCAGCAAGAAAGATGAATAAAAGGTATAAAGACTGGAAAGGAAGAACTGAGACAGTTTTTAGTTACAGACAATAGGATTGCTTACACAGAAAATCCTAAATAATCTATAAAATAACAACTAGAAATATTATATCAATTTAGCAGTACCATAGGATACAAGGCCGATGCACAAAAATCAACTGTATTTCTGTATAGTTGCAACAAACAATTTGAAAATAAGGGAAGCTAGGCCGGGCGCGGTGGCTCACGCCTGTAATCCCAGCACTTTGGGAGGCCGAGGCGGGCGGATCACAAGGTCAGGAGATCGAGACCACGGTGAAACCCCGTCTCTACTAAAAATACAAAAAAAATTAGCCGGGCGCGGTGGCGGGCGCCTGTAGTCCCAGCTACTCAGGATGCTGAGGCAGGAGAATGGTGTGAACCTGGGAAGCGGAGCTTGCAGTGAGCCGAGATCGCCCCACTGCACTCCAGCCTGGGTGACAGAGCGAGACTCCGTCTCAAAAAAAAAAAAAAAAAAAAAAAAAAAAAGAAGAAAATAAGGGAAGCTAAACCAATTCCATTAAGCAATAGTAACAAAAATAGTTAGAAATATATTTACAAAAGATATGCAATACATGTACACGGAAAGTTTGCAAAATATTGTCAAGCTTAAGGGACGAATATCTAAATAAATAAATAAATTTCATGGATTGAAAGACTCAAAATTGTTAAAATGTCAATTATTCCCATTGATATCTACATTCAAGGCAATCTCAATTAAAATCCTAGCAGGCTTTTTTAATTGAAAAAATATTCTATATTAAACATATATGGAAATGCAAACCATTTAAGAGGTGGGGAGTAAGGGGAGGACTTGAACCGCCTAGTTTCAAGACTGACTATACAGCTCATAATTAGGACAATGTGGTAATTAGCATGAGAATAGCCAAATAAATAAACGGAACAGAATAGAGTCCAGAAATGGACACACACATATATATGGTCAACTTAATTTCAACAAAAGTGATAAGGCTATTGGATAAGGAAAGAAAGTGTTTTCTTTTCTTTTTTGAGACGGAGTTTCCCTCTTGTGGCCCAGGCTGGAGTGCGTGCAATGGCGCCATCACGGCTCCCCGCAACCTCCGCCTCTCGGGTTCAAGCGATTCTCCTACCTCAGTCTCCCGAGTAGGTGGGATTACAGGCATCCGCCATCACACCCGGCTAATTTTGTATTTTTAGTAGAGACGGGGTTTCTCCATGTCTGTCAGGCTGGTCTGGAACTTCCGACCTCAGGTGATCCGCCCACCTCGGTCTCCCAAAGTGCTGGGATTACAGGTGTGAACCACCGCGCCCGGCCGAAAAGAAAGTCTTTTCAGCAAATAGTACCGGAACTCGGTAAAATATGGAGAAAAATGAACATCAATCAGCGTCCCCTTTCTCTTACCCACTCCTCAGCCCCAAGGTCGCCCTTCGCAGGCAGAACCGTGACTCCCCTGGCTTTCGGCCGGCTGATTTTCCGCTCCCTGGGCCCGCGAAGCGCTGGGTGCGGAGGAACTGCTGGAAAGGACCTGCCTCCACGTGGGACTGCAGCCAAGTCGCATCCCGTGTCATGCGCCAGGTAGTCCCCCGTGGTTTAAGTTTTAACAGGTTAGGAAAATCCAGAAGAAAGGCAGAACTGGGTCCCCCGGGCTTGCCTAACACCAGGGACAGTGGAGTTGAGGTGACATTTCACTGGCATGGAAACCTGAGACCAATAGCAGGATGCGCCAGGCTCGGTGGCTCACGCTTGTAATCCCAGCACTTTGGGTGCCCAAGGAGGGCGGATCACGAGGTCAGGAGTTCGAGACCAGCCTGGCCAAAACAGTGAAACCCCGTCTCTACTAAAAATACAAAACTTAGCTGGGCGTGGTGGCGGGCGCCTGTTACTCAGGAGGCTGAGGCAGGAAAATCGCTTGAACCCGGGAGGCGGAGGTTGCAGTGAGCCGAGATGGGGCCACTGCGCTCCAGCTGGGTGACAGAGCTAGATTCCATTAAAAAAAAAAAAAAGGCAGTATGAATCACCCGCTCGGTAGTGACGGAAGAGGCCGTAGAAGCCTCTTAGAGGCCAGATCCCGCGGAGGCCGCCTCTGTGCCCTTCATTCCGCTACCCATCCGTCCGCCGAGTGCCTGCTAGTCGCCAGGAATCCGGCCACGGAGAGACTGAGGTCGACTCCCGACCGAGAAGCCTCGCGCTGGGACCAGTCGTTTTGCCAAAACGACTCCGAATGCAGCAGCATCCACGCGGCGGCCGTGTTTGAGGAACAGAAGCTGAGAGCGGCGAGGGCGATCACAGAGGAAGGAAGTTCAGGGTTAGCAGACAGGAGCCGCAAGTGCCCCGAAAAGGGGGCGGGGTCAGGGGTGCCCTGAACTCCGAATGTGAACTTCCGTCTTATCACAGCCAAGCACGCTGCTTCTTCGATTGACCTGGCAGGATGGCGCCACCACCAGCTGGAGCAAAGCCGGGCGCGTTCCTGGCAGTGACTCCGAATCCTGGGAGCGCAGCGAGTGGGACAGAGGCAGCCACAGCCACACCCAGCAAAGTGTGGGGCTCTTCCGCGGGGAGGATTGTACCGCGGGGCGGGGGCCGAGGAACGCTCCCTACCTCTATGGGACAGCAGGGACCCAGTGCCCGGGCCCGGGCAGGGCGCGCCGCACGACCCAGGTCGGCGCAGGGAGCCAGCCCTGGGCTCCGGGTCCACAAGACCCTCAAGTTTGTCGTCGTCGGGGTCCTGCTGCAGGTGAGTCCCCATCGCGGTCCTGCCTGGGGAAAAGCGCGCCTGGCACCGGGAGGGGGCCGGGAGAGAGGGGGACACGGCGGGGGTGCCTGGCCCTGGTCACTTGTGGCGGAGCATGTCCGGGCAGAGGAGTCCGTCGTCGAAGTCGGAGGAAGAGCGAGGTCCCCGGGGCCAGGCAGGAGCGACCAGGGCCTGGAGGGAGCAGAGCCCCCTCCCGCAGGAGGCTGGGCCAGGGGACTCCACCGCGTTGGCCGCTGCCTAGCGCGGCTCCCTCCTCCCCACACTTCTAGATGTATCGGGACGTTTCAGAATGGATAGAGCTCAAGTGTGTAAACTTCCAAGCCACCTCCGAGCCACACCGGCTGCGTGAAGGGGAGCACCATTCTCCTCCCCACTCCCTCATTCCCTCCCCAGCCCCATCCTTCTTTTCTTTTCTCTCTCTCTCTCTTTTTTTTTTGAAACGGAGTCTCGCTCTGTCGCCCAGGCTGGAGTGCGTTGGCGCAATCTCGGCTCACTGCAAGCTCCGCCTTCTGGGTTCAAGCGATTCTCCTGCCTCAGCCTCCCGAGTAGCTGGGACAGGCGCCCGCCACCACGCCCGACTAATTTTTTGTGGTTTTGGTAGAGACGGGGTTTCACCGTATTAGCCAAATCCGCCCGCCTCGGCCTCCCAAAGTGCTGAGATTACAGGCGTGAGCCACCGCGCCTGGCCCTCCATCCTTCTTTTTTTAGACAAATCGGTTAAACACGCAGCCCGGTAGAAAAAGTAACTTTCTCTCCGCTGCTTGTTGTCTTCCGTTTCGAGTCCACTGAGCACACCGGCAGCAGTTTCCTTCCAGCCACTTTCTTGCACATCAACAGGTACAGGGCAGTGAACTGACCACTAGGCAGGCAGCCAAGACCGGGGCACGCCCTTCCTTCATGAGGCAGCGTTTCCTGTGAAAGCAATCACTCAGTCTGGAAAAATGCCAAATACCTTCGGTTCTCTTTCAGGTTCATTAAGTCTCTATCAATTGTTCTCTTTCAGATTCCTTCTATGTTAAGGAAAAAAAACAAAAGCTAAATTACCTCAAAGATAAACCAGTCTTACAAGTGTCAGTAAATTTTAAGTGTTTTTGTTTAACAAACTAAACAAAATCCAGGAAACCAATAGCATTTTGTAATCTCCAAATAATTACAGAATTTGTGTTTTAAACATCAGTTTATATTAGGTGGAACCCACGGTTGATGCTTATTTTTAATACGCTTATTAAATGGCTTTCTTTTTGACAGGCTAGTGCGATTCCAGGTGGATGTAAGGCTCACCTGTGCAGACAAGGTCAAACATCTGAGTTTGGTGGTTTTGGAAATGTGACAGTCCGTTTGTGTGGCTATAAAAAATACTTGAGGCTGGATAATTTATAAAGAGGTTTATTTGACACATGATTCTGCAGGCTGTACAAGAAGCATGACACCGGCATCTGCTTCTGGTGAGGCCTCAGGAAACTTCCACTGGTGGTGAAGGGGAAGGACAGCTGGATTCTGCCCATCAGGGAAAGGGGTGGGGAGGATGGCAGGGGGAGGAGGAGGGGCCAGGTTCATTCTAACAACCAGCTGTCATGGAAACTAAGAGTGACAACTCCTGGGGGAATGTGGGAGGGGCGGGTATGGCACAAAGCCTTTCATGAGGGATCCACCCCAAACCCCAACAGACCCCACTAGCTACACTGGGGTTCAGATTTCAACATGAGACCTGTCAGGGACAAAGGACCCATAGCAGACACCAAGGCCTTCTGCCATCCCAGAGGACCCTCTCATCCCACCATCCATCAGCCTTCTTCCTGTGCATTTATAGGTACCTTAAAAATTCTGACTGAACAACAAATCCCATCAGATGTTTTCTATCAGTCCATGCATGTATCTCATTCTTTCTAACAGCATCATAATATTTAGTGCATGGGTGAAACACATGGGGTGAAGCACAGTTGATTTTAATCTTCCATCCTATGGGCAATTGTTAACATTATGTCCTGCCTTTGTTTTGACTAATTCCAGCAGCATTGTAGTGAGAACCCTTGTGTGTGTCATATGTCCATATGTCAATATTTTCTAGAGGCAGCCCTTTAAAAGAGGAATTCTTGGGTCAATGAGCTCATCAATTTAGAATTTTGTTTGAATATTGCTAAATTGTCCTTTGGGAGAAGATTGTACCAATTTTACTCTCACACCAAGAATACACAAGCGTGCCCGTGTCCCTGCACCCTTACTACATGGAACTTTCATTCTTTACTACTCTAAGAGGTAAAAAATGATAGACCTCAATGTTTGTATTTTTTAATTTTAGTGTTATTAGAGATTTTCAAGGATCCAGGAGTTTTTTGAGACTGGGAGTAGATGACCTAGAGCTAATCTTCCAGATTAGACTGCTGGGGAGGGAGCGGAAAAGACCGCAGTCGCACCTCTGCACTTGGGAAACCGAGGTCAGCTGGGGCCAGTCCCTGCCACCCGCCATGCCTGTGAATGGAGATTCTCTGTCCTCAGGCTGTCAGGATGACATCAGATGAGCCTGGAGCTGAGCTCGGTTCCTGACCCCAGGTCCTGGCTCTGTCCGTGCTCGGCTGGCCCAATCTCTGTGCCAGGTCCTTCCACCTCACTTCTCTCTTTATCAAAGTAGGAAATGAGAAATTCTGAAGGCTCTGAAGCTTAGTCAGTCAGTCTGTCAAAGAGTCCAGAGATTGGAGGCTGAAGACGGCCAGGGTTGTCCGTGTTCCTCTTCAGCTCTGTGACTCTGGTATGGCCCAGCTCCTTCCTGTAAAATAAGACAGAGATAAAAGTCTGCAGGGCCGGGCGCGGTGGCTCAAGCCTGTAATCCCAGCACTTTGGGAGGCCGAGACGGGCGGATCACAAGGTCAGGAGATCGAGACCATCCTGGCTAACACGGTGAAACCCCGTCTCTACTAAAAAAAATACAAAAAACTAGCCGGGCGAGGTGGCGGGTGCCTGTAGTCCCAGCTACTGGAGAGGCTGAGGCAGGAGAATGGCGTAAACCCAGGAGGTGGAGCTTGCAGTGAGCTGAGATCCGGCCACTGCACTCCAGCCTGGGCGACAGAGCGAGACTCCGTCTCAAAAAAAAAAAAAGTCTGCAGAGGCCCTGTATAAACCACAGTGGACTGTGTGACTCTGCTGTGGCCCCAGCTCCTTCCTACAAAAGAGGCAGATATAAAAGTCTGCAGAGGCCCTGTGTAAACCGCAGTGGTCTGTGTTGGGAGATGTGTGTTGTCGTGTAGGAGGACAAATCACACTCTCAAGGCTGGTGTCAGTCACTCAGGACTCTGGATCCCCAGGGCACCTGTCCTCTACCCAGCAGAGGCTGCACCTGCTCCTGCCTGCACCTCAGCACCGGCTCTCTGAGCTTGGGGCAGAAGGTTCTAAGGAATAGGGTGGAGCGCCATGGGGAGGGGCCGTGGAGGAACAGAGGAGCTAGACTTCAAGTGAGGACAAAGATGGCACTGCAGGGCCACAGCCTGGTTTACCTGCCACATTTCCTTCCAGTTTTCCTTCTGGTGGGTGCCCGGCACTGGTTGCAGCTTGAAGAGTGAGCAGGAAAGGTCTCCATCCACGTGGCTGCAGATGGCTGCTCACCCAGCCCCTACTGAGAGGCCACAGTCCCAGTTCTGATCCTTGTCCTGTATCCAGGAGTGGCAGGGCAGTGAGGCTCCAGCTTTCAGGGACGGGGACAGTGGGGACAGTGCCATGCTCCGAGCCTGTGCTGTTGGACAGTTGGTGTCCTGCTCCCAGCCACAGACTGCACATCTTCATTCAGGATATTTTCCTAACCTAAGGGAGATGGGGATTGTTGCTCTCATTTTGTCTGGGGGGGGAAATGAGATTTAGGAGGGGGAAATCCCCAGCATTTGGGGCCTGACCTGCTTGATAGTAGCAGCTGCCTGTTGGTCTGGGAAGGGCCTCTTCTGGATTCCCAGGCAGGTATCTGTGATAATGGGGAAAGGAGAAAGGGTTTGCTTTGTAGGGAAGAGCAGGGTGCACTCAGCACCTCAGACACCCACCTGTGGCCAGGAAGGGATGTGAATCATCACATTTTACAGACGAGGGGACCACAGCTCAGAGGTGGGAAGTGTGTGCACCTGGCCACAGGCAAGTCTGTCCAGGGCACTGGTAGGAATGAGGGAAACTAGGAATGACCACTTTAAAAACTTAGATGAAGAAGATTTCAAAGTTAAGTCATTGGAGTTTGTTGGTAATATATTTGTATGGCTTAGGTCATGTTAAGTGCATCACCCCCTCACCCCATGTCTGCTGTTGGTCTCAGCACTGAGTCGAGGGAAGAGGGAACCATCCTGGTGAAGAGGAGAGGGGAGCAGCACCGGCTGGGGTGGGGCCTCTGCCGCTGTCTCTTCCTGCTGTGGTTTCTCTGGGCTAAGTCGGCCCCTCTCAGCTGACTTGTCTGTGGGGAGATCTTTGTTCTCTGGCTGCTTTTAAGACTTTCTCCTTAACAGTGGTTTCAGCACTTGGATGGTAGCAAAAATAATCTGCCAGAGCCATGTCTGTAGTATTTTCAGCCTCCCCTTCTGTATAATAGCAGCCATGTTTTGGCCTCTGCAGGGCTAAGGTCCTCCAAGCAGCTGCTTCTCCACATCTCTGCCCTGCACTTGGCCTCTGGGAGCTCCTGGTGTTCCTTAGCAGAGTCCACAGGGCTCTTCAGGGTCCCGTCCCTGTGCTGGAGCCTGGAGCCTGTGACCTGAGGCGGTGAGCTGAGGCCACCACTGGGCTCACCTCATGGGCTTGGAGGAAAAGTCATTCACCCAGGAAGTAGATGATGAGCCCTTTACTCTGAGAATGTCTGCGCCTGGTGCCGGTGGGAGGACAAATGAGCCCTGCCTGTGTCAATCCTGCTCCCTGAAGCCCACAGTCTGGTGCAGGAGGTGTCACCAGGGACCTAAATAGCGATCAGGAAGCATGGGGGCCACCTCCCCCACCCCCCACCTCCAGAGAGGCTGTGCGGGCTCCAGGGACGCCATCCCTCCCTACTTGGCTCTGGCAGAGGGAGGCTGTGCGGTTGCAAGGCCCCAGCTCATGGTATTGTTGGCGTGGAGGATGTGATTTCATTAAAATCAACACTGAGAGTAATGATCGTACTAACAACAGCATGTGCTGTGCCAAGCTCTGTTCTCAGCACTTTATACACATATGAACACACTTAATCCTCATACAACCAGACTGTACAGGAGCCCTCATTGTCCTTGTTTCAGACGAGCAGCATGAGACACAGAACATTCGTTCAGTGGAGGGGCTGGGCAGGAGGATGAGCGACCCTCGGGGGCAGCAGCAGTGATTGGGTCACTGGGTTCTGCTGACCTTTCCCAGGGGAGTATTTGGTGCTTGTTCATGAGGCCTGCATTCACCTAGCGCTGGGTCACAGCTGGGGATCCCTGAGAAGTCATTTAAAGCCACCTCTTATTTCCAGAATAATAAACATGTTTAGAGAAGAAGTGGCTTACCCCAGACCATGAGGCTGACCCGAGACTGCAAGACAGATGGCTTGCTTCTTAACCCAGGGGTCTCTTTATACCAAAAGAACAAAGAAAGAAAAAAGCCACAAAGACTCAGAGGAAGCAGATTTCCAACCACAGCCAACCTCAGAACAATTGAGTTGCTCATTTTAAGATCAACAAAACATTTTTTAGGGTGTCTATGCCTGAAGGAGGAAATCACAGTGTGAATATCAAACTTGCCTCTAAAACAGCCTAACACAACACTGGTCCGGGAAGAACAAGGCAAGGAAACCCCCTGGTGAATGACTCATCGCAGGAAGAGGCAGGGTCAGGGGAGTCTATGGAGAAGAAGACCTGGAACAAGACCTCTCTCTCTTGCTTTCTTACACACACACACACACACACACACACACCCTCACACCCCCATGAGCCCAAATCTGTGACCTGAGAACCTCACTTCTCTGACCTTACCTTCCATCTCCCTCAATCAGAGACGCCCACAAACCTCAGAGCTGCGTCCCAGCATCACTTGTTTTGACTCCCCTCCCCCACTGCCTTGACTTCCTTTCTGCTTGGGAACCTGTCTGTGTGGACTTTTCCCTCTAGGTCAACTGGTGTCCTGCCACCAATGGCATTTGTCACCTCTGCCAGGGTAGCCCCTCATGACTTGGGTTATTGATGGCTGTGCCTCATCTCCCTGTGAACTGGACCTGTCCTAAGGAAAGGGAGGGTCGTGCCTTGTTCCTGATGCTCCACGATTCCTTGCACAGTGTGGTCACCAGGTGCCGATGTGCCCTCCTTGGATGAATGAGTAATGTAGGTTCTAGGAAGCCTGCACTAACGCGGATGTGACGTCCTCAGCCTTTCATAGACTATGTTTCCTGTGGGAGGTGGGAAGAACAGCTGAACAGAAGGCTGGAGACTGCCCAGGTCCAGAGTCACCAAGAGCTTGTTGTCAGGTTTTCACTTGCTATTAGCAGAGTTTTTATTGTTTTTTTTTTTTAAGGCACTATTTTTAGTGTTAAAAGTGAGTTCAGCCCGGGCCCAGTGGCTCACACCTGTAATTCAGCACTTTGGGAGGCTGAGGAGGGCAGATCACAAGGTCAGGAGATCGAGACCATCCTGACCAACTTGGTAAAACCCCATCTCTACTAAAAATACAAAA
>NW_012114977.1:4553816-4558667 GCF_000951035.1 Colobus angolensis palliatus | reverse complement strand
CCCGGCCTTAATTGACATTTATAGAGCACACATGCAACATTTATGGGAGATACCTTCTTTTCTATGAACATGGTACTTCACCAAGATAGACCACGTTGTGAACTATCAAACAAATCTAAAAAACATTTGAAATGAACAAAATTATATAAAATGTGTTCTCTAATCTTAATGAAGTTAAAGTGTTAAGCAATAACAAAATCTAGAAAGACTCACAAAATGTGAATATTAAGCAACATACCCTGGCGAAATTCATTGTTTAAATGCTCACATGATGAAAACTGTAGGCCCATGTCATTTCACTGAATTCTATAAATATTTTTGGAAGAAACACCAACAGCTGACAAATTGTTTCAGGACATAAAGAAGGAGGAAAACTTCTTCACTGTTTTAAAAGGCAAACATCATTCTGATACCAGAATCTGACAGAAGTTACAAAAAAAGAAAAATACTGATCAATATCTATTATAGATACAGACGTAAAAATCCTTAATTCAACAATAGCCCATTGAATTCTCCAAGAAGATAATACACTGTAAGAAAGTAGGTTTATTCCAGGAATACAGTTGGATTAAGATATGAAAATTAATGTTACTCATCATATTAACAGCATGAAAGAGAAAAACAATATAAACACGTCAATGGAAGCAGAAAGAACATTTGACAAACTTTGACTTCCATTTATGATTTAATAATTCTCTTTAGAAACAGAAGAGAACTTCCTTAAAACTGATTAAATGAGGCTGGGCGCGGTGGCTCAAGCCTGTAATCCCAGCACTTTGGGAGGCCGAGACGGGCGGATCACGAGGTCAGGAGATCGAGACCATCCTGGCTAATAACGGTGAAACCCCGTCTCTACTAAAAAATACAAAAAATTAGCCGGGTGACAAGGCGGGCGCCTGTAGTCCCAGCTACTCGGGAGGCTGAGGCAGGAGAATGGCGCAAACCCAGGAGGCAGAGCTTGCAGTGAGCTGAGAACCGGCCACTGCACTCCAGCCTGGGCGGCAGAGCAAGACTCCGTCTCAGAAAAAAAAAAAAAAACTGATTAAATGCATGTATAAAAGCTATGGCTAACATCTGTTAAAATAGTAGAATATTGAATGCGTTCATTCCATGATTAGGACCAATTCCAAGCATGTTCCTGCAGATCACATCCATTTGGCATTGAATTCAGGATCCTAGCCAATGCAGTATGGCAGGAGAGAAAGACAGAATAATTGGGAAGGAAGGAATGGGACTACCTTCATTTGCAGAGAACTACTAGAACTAACAGGTGGCTCTAGCAGGTCACAAGATACAAGCCAGGTAATACACAAGGAAATAGGACTGCGAGAGCAGAAAAGGGAAACACAGAGTTTGAGGAACAGACGCTAATGTAGCGGTCACCAAATACTAGAGAGACTTTTATGTAGAAAGGGGTTGCATTTGATCTCTTTTAAATCCTGGCAGCAGTCAAACTAAGCTCAGCCTAAGCTATTTTTAACAGCCTCGTCCTTCTCGTCCTCCTCCTTCTCCTGCTCCTTCTCCTCCTTTTCTTTTTTCTTTCTTTCTTTCTTTCTTTCTTTCTTTCTTTCTTTTTTTTTTTTTGAGACGTAGTTTTGCTCTTGTTGTACAGGCTGGAGTGCAGTAGCGCGACCTCGGCTCCTTGCAGCCTCTGCCTCCTGGATTTAAGCGATTCTCCTGCCTCAGCCTCCAGAGTAGCTGGGATTACAGGTGCTGCCACCACGCCCAGCATATTTTTAGTAGAGATGGGGTTTCACCATGTTGGCCAGGCTGGTCTTGAACTCCTGACCTCAGGTGATTGCCTGCCTCGGCCTCCCAAAGTGCTGGGATTACAGGTGTGAGCCACCGCACCTGACCTCCTTGCTCCTCCTTTTCTAATTTAACTTTGTAATTAAAAGAATCTCCCAGTTACAGAAAAGATGCAAAAATTATACTCTACGCTTTGCTTTGAACCACCTGAGAGCAAGCCACCCACAGAATGCACATCACCCTTTAACACTTGAGTGGGTATTTCCAACAAATAAGGACATTCTCCCGCATAACCACAATACAACCCTCAATATCAGACAGTAAGCATCAGTACATTACTACCGGCTAATCCTCAGACCCCAATGTTCACTTGTCTTTATGATGTAATTTATTGTACAGAAATCCTGTCCTGAATAACTATACTGCTCTTTCATCTTTTTCTGACTCTAGTATTTCATGGGACATTGACAGACTGTTTTGGGGTTCAGTTGTTAAGGTGCCTTTTTAAACCTGAAGTTCATTATTTAATATTTGATTCAGTATCTTGCTTTTTAAAAAATGTACACATCATATAACCCTCATTAGTAAAAGTGTGTGTGTGTCTGTGTGTATGTGAACACCGCCCAATCACAGGAGAATATCCATTTTTCTCAAGGGTACATGAAACATTCTCCAGAACACACGATATGTTAGGCCACAAAACAAGCCTTAATACAAATTTAAAAATTGAAATAATATGGAGTATCTTTTCCAATCACAATAAAAGGAAATCATAAATCAATAGCAGAAGGAAAACTGAAGTATCTGCAAATACGTGAAAATTAAACAAAAAATTTAAAACAACTAATGGATAAAAAAAAAATCAAAAAGGAAATTAGAAAATATCTTGAGAGGCTGAGCTCTGTAGCTCACGCCTGTAATCCCAGCAGTTTGGGATGCCAAGGTGGGCAGATCGCAGGAGGCCCCACCCCCCCCAAAAAAGAAAATATCTTGAGACAGATGACAGCCACATTAAAATCTCAGAAATCGCCACTAAAGAACTTATCCATGTAACAATAACAACAACAACAACAACAACAAAAAACACAAAACAGTTGTACCCTCAAATCTACGGAAATTAAAAAAGTGTTTCAAAAGAAAGTATCTTGAGACAAATGAAAACAATATACCAAAACTTACAGGATATATGAAAGCAGTGCTAAAATGAAAAATGACAGCTGTAAATACATTTAAAAAAACAGCTCAAATCAACAACCTACCTTTTACATAATGAAGTAGAAAATGAAGAGCAAACGGCCGGGCACGGTGGCTGACACCTGTAATCCCAGCACTTTGGGAGGCCGAGGTGGGCAGATCACAAGGTCAGGAGATGGAGACCATCCTGGCTAACACAGTGAAACCCCATCTCTACTAAAAATACATAAATAGCTAGGTGTGGTGGCGGGCACCTGTAGTCCCAGCTACTCGTGAGGCTGAGGCAGGAGAATGGCGTGAACCCAGGAAGTGGAGCTTGCAGTGAGCCAAGATCACGTCTCTGCACTCCAGCGCGGGCAACAGAGTGAGACTCTGTCTCAAAAAAAAAGAAAAGAAAAGAAAGAAAATGAAGAGCAAACTAAGCCCAAAACCAGAAAAAAAAAAGTAAGTAATAAAGATTAGATCAGAGATAACAGAAATAGAGAACAGAAAAACTACAGAGAAACTCAAACTGAAAGTTGACTCTTAGGAGAAATCCATAAAATGTACAAACCTTTACCTATGAATAATACTATGAATAATTGCATGTCAACAATGTAGATCACATTAGTAAAACTGGTAAATTATTAAAAATACACTACCCACCAATATTGAATCATGAAGAAATAGAGATCTTGAACAGAGCTATAGTAAGGAGATAGAATCCATAATTCAAAACTTCCCAGCAAAGAAAAGCCCAGGACCAGTTGGCTTCAATGAACGTCTACCAAACATTTAAAGAGCTAACGTGAATTCTCCTGAAACTCTTCCAAGAAACTGAATTGGAGGGAACACTTTCTAACTCTTTCTGTAGGCCCCGCATTACTCTGATACTATAGAAGTAATAAAAGGAGGCCTCCATGTCTTGCTCCTGATCTTGGAGAAAAAACCTTTAGTCTTTCACTATTGAGTAGGATGGTAACTGTTGGCTTTTCATATGCAGCCTCTAAATGTAAGATCTACAAGAATTATACAACTCTGGTAATAAAACAGCAATTTTACCTTGGAGTATATATCCAAAAGAATTGAAAGAAGGGGCTCAAAGAGATTTTGTACACCCATGTTCATAGCAGCGTTATTCACAATAGCCAAAATGTGAACACAAACCAAGTGCTCATCGATAGATGAATGGATAAACAAAATATGATATATATACACACAATGGAAAGGAAGGAAATTCCAATGCATGGTACCATATGGATGGATCGTGATGATATTATGCTAATTGAAATAGGACAGCCACAAGAAAAACATAAGATACTGTATGTTTCCATTTATATGAAGTATGTACAGTAGTCAAATTCATAGAAACAGACAGTAGAATGGTAGTTGCCAAGGGCTGGCCAAGGGTGGGGACAAAGAGACAAATTTGAGTACAAACAAATGGTTGAGTTTTAGAACTGGGAGAAAGATGCAAGTTCTGTCTAATTTTGGAGGGTTGGGGGAATGGAATGTGAGATTGATCTTGTAATGGGTGAGATCTGGAAGCCACTCATGCCAGTCCCTGCTTTGTTCCCATAGGTCGTACCTGGCTCAGCTGCAACCATCAAAGTTCATGATCAATCAGTTGGCACACAGCAATGGGAACACAGTCCTTTGGAAGAGCTGTGTCCACCAGGTACATTCTAAGACTGATCTCTAATCCTTTACACCTCTCTTTTCCTTACCATATACCATATACAAAAATTATCTCAAAATTCATCAATAACATTCTTTTTCCATGTTCTTCAAGTTTTTTATGTTTTCGGCCGGGCGCGGTGGCTCAAGCCTGTAATCCCAGCACTTTGGGAGGCCGAGACGGGCGGATCACGAGGTCAGGAGATCGAGACCATCCTGGCTAATACAGTGAAACCCCGTCTCTACTAAAAA
>NW_012114977.1:4552610-4553735 GCF_000951035.1 Colobus angolensis palliatus | reverse complement strand
AAAAAAAAAAAAAAAAAAAAAGTTTTATGTTTTCTACAGTTTCTGGTTGTTCTGTTCAACAGATACTTATTGATCCTTTGCCAAATCCAAGGTTATGAATCTTTATTCCCATGTTTTCTCCTAAGAGTTTTGTAGCTTAACTCTTGATGCATTTTCAATTAATTTTTGTAAATGGCATCAGGTAAGATTCCAGCTGCATTCTTTTGCATGTGGCTATCCAGTTGCCATTCGTTGAAATGATGATTTTTCCCATTAAATGGTCTTGGCATCCTTGTCAAAAACCAATTGACCATAAAGGTATGGGTGTATTTTTGGACTCTCAATTCTTTTCCATTGATCTATATCTGTCCTTTTTCCAGTGCCACACTGTCTTGTAGCAAGTTTTGACACCAGGACATATGAATCTTCCTTTTTTGTTTTCCTTTTCCAGAATTATTTTGTTTATGCTGGGCTTTTTGAAATTCCATATTAATTTTAGGATCAGCTTGCCAATTTCTAAAATCAGCTGAGTTTCTCACAGGGATTGTGTTGCACCTGTCGCTCAGTTTAGAGGTTACTGACATCTTAACAATGAGAAGTCTTTTGATCCAAAAGCATGAGTTTTTAAAAATTTATTTAGATCACCTCTAATTTTTAAAATAATGTTTTGTAGTTTGCAAACTATAAATTTTGGGTTGATTTTGTTAAACTTATTTCTAGATATTTAACACTTTTTTATGCTATTGTGGATAAAACCTTTTCTTAATTTCATTTTAGGGTTCATCTTGAGTGTATGCAAATATAATTGATTTTCATACATTGATCTTGTATTCTATAACCTTGCAGAACTTGTTTATTATTATTAATGCTTTTATAGTGGCTTCCTTAGGATTTTCTCTATATAAGATCATATAATTTGCAAATAGAGAAAGTTTTACCTTTTCCTTTCCAATCTGGATGCTTTTTATTTCTTTTTCTTACCTAATTGTCCTGGCTAGAGCCTCCAGTATGATAATGAATAAAAGCAGTGAAAACAGATATCTTTTTTGGAGAAAATCTTTCAGTTGTTCACCATTAAATATAATGTTAGCTGTGGGTTTTTGTAGATGTTCTTTATCAGGTTGAGGAAGTTCACTTCTCTTTTTT
>NW_012114977.1:4548230-4552340 GCF_000951035.1 Colobus angolensis palliatus | reverse complement strand
TTTTATTCTTATTTTGTGATTTTAATCATAAAAGGGTGTTGGAGTTAGTAAAATGCTTTCTCTGTGTTTTTGAGATAATCATGTGACTTTTGGTTTTTATTCTATTGATATAATTTGTTACATCAATTTATTTTGGGATGTTGAACCAATCTGCATTCCTAGGATAAAACTTATTTGGTCCTGGTATATAATTCTTTTTGTATGCTTTTGGATTCAACTTGCTAGTATTTTGTTGCAGATTTTTGCAACCATATTCATAAGAATAATTAGTCTGTAGTTTTCTTTCTTTGTGAGGTCCTTTTCTGGTCTTAATATTAAGCTAATTGTATTAATCCATTTATATGGTGCTGATGAAGACATACCCAAGGCTGGCAATTTACAAAAGAAGGAGGTTTAATTGGACTTACAGTTCACGTGGCTGGGGAAGCCTCACAATCATGGCAGAAGGCAAGGAGGAGCAAGTCACATCTTACATAGATGGCAGCAAGCAAAGAGCTTGTGCAGGAAAACTCTGCCTTATAGTAACCATCAGATACCATGAGACTTACTTATTGTAATGCGAACAGCATGGGAAAGACCTGCCCCTGTGATTCAATTACTTCCCACCAGGTCCTGCCCACAACATGTGGGAATTCAAGATGAAATTTGGGTGAGAAGACATCCAAACCATATCATTCCACCCCTGGCCCCTCCCAAATCTCATGTCCTTACATTTCAAAACCAATCATGCCTTCCCAACAGTCCCCCAAAGTCTTATTTCAGCATTAACTCAGAAGTTCGCCATCCAAAGTCTCATCTGAGACAAAGCAAGTCCCTTTTGCCTATGAGCCTATACAATCTAAAGCAAGTTAGTTACTTCCTAGATACAATGAGGGCACAGGCATTGGGTAAATACAGCCATTCCAAATGGGTGACATTTTCCAAAACAAAGGGGTTACAGGCCCCTTGCAAGTTTGAAATCCAGCAGGGCAGTCAAATCTTAATGCTCCAAATGATCTCATTAGACTCCATGTCTTACATCCAGATCACACTGATGCAAGAGGCAGGTTCCCATGGTCTTGGGCAGCTCCACCCCTGTGGCACTGCAAGATATAGCATCCCTCGTGACTGCTTTCATGTGCTGGTGTTGAGTATCTGCAGCTTTTCTAGGCACCCGGTGTAAGTGATCTGCAATTCTACCATACCGGGGTCTGAAGTACGATGGCCCTCTTTTCACAGCTCCACTAGGCAGTGCCCCAGTAGGGACTCCACCACATTTCCCTCCCACACTACCCTAGCAGAGGTTCTCCATGAGGGCCCTGCCTCTGCAGCAAACTTTTGCCTGGGCATCTAGGCATTTCCATACATCTTCTGAAATTTAAGTGGAGGTTCCCAAACCTCAATTCTTGACTTATGTGCACCTGTAGACTTAACACCATGTGGGAGCTGCCAAATCTTGGGGCTTACACCCTTTGAAGCAACAACCCAAGCTGTACCTTGGCCCCTTTTAGTCACAGCTGGAGTGGCTGGAATGTAGGGCACAAAGTCCCTAGACTGCACACAACAGAAGACCCTGGGCTCCTACCACAAAACTATTTTCTCTTGTGCCCTCAGGCCTGTGATGGGAGGGGCTGCCATGAAGACCTCTTGACATGCCCTGGAGACGTTTTCCCCATTGTCTTGGGGATTAACATTCAGTTCCTCCTCACTTATGCAAATTTCCGCAGCCAGCTTGAATTTCTCCTCAGAAAATGGGTTTTCTTTTCTATCACATTGTCAGGTTGCAAATTTTCCAAACTTTAATGCTCTTGTTCCCTTATAAAACTGAATGCCTTTTACAGCACCCAAGTCACCCCTTAAATGATTTGCTGCCTAGAAATTTATTCTGCCAGATACTCTAAATTATCTCTTCCCAGTTCAAAGTTCCACAGATCTCTAGGGAAGGGACAAAATGCTACCTCTCTTTGCTTTCTTTGCTTAAACATAACAAGAATCACCTTTGCTCCAGTTCCCAACAAGGTCCCCATCTCCATCTGAGACCACCTCAGCCTGGACTTTATCATCCATATCACTATTTGGCTTTTGGTTAAAGCCATTCAACAAGTCTGTAGGAAGTTCCACACTTTCCCACACTTTCCTGTCTTCTTCTGAGCCCTCTAAACTGTTCCAGCCTCTGCCTATTACCCAGTTCCAAAATTGCTTCCACATTTTCAGGTATCTTTTCAGCAGCTCCCCACTCTACTGGTACCAATTTACCGTATTTTTTTTTTTTTTTTCCATGCTGCTGATAAAGACATACCCAAGACTGGGCAATTTACAAAGAAAGAGGTTTAATTGGACTTACAGTTCTACGTGGCTGGGGAAGCCTCACAATAATGGCGGAAGGCAAGGAGGAGCAAGTCATGTCTTAAATGGACGGCAGCAAGCAAACAGCTTGTGCAGGAAAATTCCCCCTTATAATAACCATCAGATCTTGTGAGACTTACTCATTATCATGAGAACTGCAAGGGAATGAGCTGCCCCACATGATTCAATTACCTCCCATTGGATCCCTCCCACAACATATGGGAATTCAAGATGAGATTTGGGTGGGGACACAGTCAAACCATATCAGTAATATTGTCCTTATACAATGAATTGGAAAGTGCTCCCTCCTCCACTGTCTTTAAAAAGGGTTTGTGAAAAATTAGTATTAATTCTTCTTGAAATGGTTGGTATAATTCAATGGTAAAGGCAACTGGGCCTTGACCTTTTATTTTCTGGTGAAAACATATACATGTATTTAGAATTAGCCAACTGGATTCAGTTTAGATGATCTCAGTTTTGTTGGCAAAATCCAAGGCATGGTAATCAGGAGCCAATCAAACATATGCCTTCTTCTGTCTATCAGGCATAATCAGGGTGCTGAACCTTGGCCACGTCAATGTTACAGAGCTTCTTCACAGCCTGTTTGATCTAGTGCTTGTTGGTTTTAACATCCACAATGAACACAAGTGTGTTGTTGTCTTTTATCTACTTCATGGCATACTCAGTGGTCATTGGAAGCTTGATGACAGCATAGTGGTCCAGCTTGTTTCTCCTGGGGGCACTCTCCAGAGTCTCAGTATCTTGGACCACTAGAAGGTGGATGACGTATGGATATTCTTTTTTTGATAGCTCTGGACACCTTTCTACACTGCCTTCTTGGCCTTCAAAGCCTTTACATTGCTTCAGCTTTAGGAGGAGCAGGAGCTTCCTTCTTTGCTTTCAGTGCCATCTTGTGAAAAACGATTTTTCTTTAGGAGTAGTTTTTGATTACTAAGTCAAAATCTTTACTTGCTGTATGTCTATGCACATTGTCTATTTCATCTTGATTCACTTTCAGTAGTTGTGTCTTTCTAGAAATTTGTCCCTTTCATCTAAGGTACCTAATTTTTTGTTGTACAGGTTTCATAGTATTCTTTCATAATTTTTAAATTTCTGTATAATCTGTAGTAATGTGTTGTCTCTCATTTCTGATTCTAATACAGTCATGCCTCAGTTAATGATGGGAACACATTCTGAGAAGTGCATCATTGTGCAAACATCATAGAGTGTACTTCCACAAACCTAGATGATACAGCCTACTGCATCCCTCGGCCATATGATATAGCCTATTGCTCTTAGATTACAAACCTGTACTGGTAGGCAATTGTAACACAATGATAAGTATTTGAGTTCTTAAACATATGTGAACGTAGAAAAGGCTCAATAAAAATATAGTACAAAAAGTTAAAAAAAAATGGTGCAGTTGTCTAGGGCACTTGCCATGAATGGAGTTTTCAGGACTGGATCTTGTCTGGGTGAGTCAGTGAATGGTGAGTGAATGTGAAGGCCTGGGACATTCCTGTACACTGCTATGGACTTTATAAACACCGTACATTTAGGCTACACCAAATCTGTAAATTTTTTTTTTCTTCCTTCAATATTAACTTTAGTGTAACTGTTTTACTTTATAAACTTTTTAATTTTTAAAACTTTTTCACTCGTTTTTACAACACTTAGCTTAAAAAACAAACACATTGGCCGGGCGCGGTCGCTCAAGCCTGTAATCCCAGCACTTTGGGAGGCCGAGACGGGCGGATCACGAGGTCAGGAGATCGAGACCATCCT
>NW_012114977.1:4530521-4547690 GCF_000951035.1 Colobus angolensis palliatus | reverse complement strand
CAGGAGAATCGCTTGAACCTGGGAGGCAGAAGTTGCAGTGAACTGAGATCATGCCACTGTACTCCAGCCTGGGTGACAGAGTGAGACTTCGTCTCAAAAAAAAAAAAAAAAAGAAAGAAAGAAACACACACATTAACCTTCGCCTACACAAGGACAGGTTCAGCAACATCACTGTCCTTCACCTCCACATCTTGTCACATTGGAGGATCTTCAGGGGCAGACACACATGGAGCTGTTATCTCCTATCTCCTCTGATAACAATGCCTTCTTCTGGAAAACTGCATGAGGCTGTTTTAGAGTTACCTTTTTCATTTGTAAGTAGGAATGCACTCTAAAATAACAATACATTGCATAGTATCAAAAACACATAAATCAGTAAGTCATTTATTATGAAATCTTACATACAGAAATTCATTATATGTGCTATACTTTTAAACAACTGGCAGTGGAGTAGGTTTGTTTACATCAGCATTACCACAAACACCTGAGTAATACATTGACTTATATGACATTACTAAGCGATAGGAATTTTTCTGCTCCATCATAATATTATGGGACCACTGTCATGTATGTGGTTCATTGTTGACCAAAATGTCATCATGCAGTGTGTTACTATAATTTGAGTCTTATTTTTTCCCTGTTAATTTTTTTAATACAATTAGTTGTGCCAATATTTCGATCAATTTAAAGAACTACATTCTGAGTTCATTAATTTACTCTGTTGTTTTTCTATTCTCCGTCTCATTAATTTCTGCTCTAATCTGTATTATTTTCTTCCTTCTGCTTGCTTTATGTACAGTTTGCTCTTCTTTTTCCATTGTCTTAGAGTGGATTATTAGGTTATAGATTGAGATATCTCTTCTTCCTTAATAGACATTTAGGAAGGATATTTCTTGTTCCTTAATAGACAATTTCTCTGTAAACTTTAGTTACGTTAGCTGTATCCCAATGTTGTGTCTTCATTTTCATTCGTCTTATTTTCTGATTTCTCTTTTTATTTCTTCTTAGACAAGTTGGTTGTTTAGGAGTGTGCTATTTAATTTTTATATAGCTGTGAGGTTCCCCAGTTTCTTCCTGCTATTGATTTCTAATTTTATTCCATTGTGATAGGAGAGTGTACTTTGTATTATTTCTATCCTTTTAAGTGTATTGAGGTTTATCTTATGGCCGAGCATATGATCTATTTTGGAGAATGTTCTATGTGCACTTTAAAAGAATGTATATCTTGTTTTGATTGAGTAGAGTGTTTTATAGACATCTGTCTGGTCTAGTTGTTAGTTGTGTTGTTCAAGTCCACTACTTTCTTGTTGATGTTCTTTCTAGATTTTTTGGGTATGAATTCCTATAGGTTAAGGAAACTATGCTTTTAAGTGTGGTTTTCATTGCAAGTATTTTCTCCTAGTTTGTTTTCATGTTAGTCATGATTTCTTCCATGCAGTTTTCTTCCTAATTTTTATATAATTAACTTTACGCAACTTTTTAGTTTCTCGTGAGACTGAGGTCCTTTCTCTCTCCAAACTTGAAAGAAAAATTTCTCATGTAGTACTTGTGTGGTTTCATACTTTACAGTTGACACCTTGATAGAACTAGTCTCTATTTCCTTATAGGGAGAGCATAAGCAAGAAGCTTTATTATTTTTCAGCAGTAACCTTAGTTGCCCCATCGCTAATACTGAATAATCACATTTTTATCACTGGTAGTGTCATCATCATAACACATCATCAAGGAAGTTGTTTTTCACAGTTTGGGTTTTTTGGCCGAGCTCGGTGGATCACTCCTGTAATCCCAGCACTTTGGGAGGCCGAGGCAGGCGGATCACAAGGTCAGGAGATTGAGACCATCCTGGCTAACACGGTGAAACCCTGTCTCTACTAAAAATACAAAAAATTAGGCAGGTATGGTGGCCGGCACCTGTAGTCCCAGCTACTCGGGAGGCTGAGGCAGAATTGCTTGAATCCGGGAGGCGGAAGTTGCAGTGAGCCGAGATCACGCCACGGCACTCCAGCCTGGCCACAGAGTGCACTCAAAAAAAAAAAAAAAAAGCCTGGAACTATTAGTGAATAACCACATTTTTATAAGTGGTAGTGTCATCATCATAACACATTATCAAGGAAGTTTTTTTCCCACAGTTTGGGTTTTCTAAGAGTATCTTTCAAGATCGATAAATGTGAATCAGAGGAGAGGGATAAATAAATGGGCACTGAAAGGGGAGAGAGGTCACCTGAAGGGACAAAGCCCTGGAGGTGAAGGTCGAGCCTCCGGACATGGGCTCCCGCTGGCGACAGCTCCTGCAGCCTGTCACCTCAGTGCCTGGAGACCCTTCGGCAATCCAGGGCAGCATGAGGTAGGCCCTCTTTCTATGGATCGCTCTTTGACTCTGTACAGGGAGGACCCATTTTTCCTTCCGTTTTCCTCCCATGGCAGGTGGCATAGGCTGTATCTGAAGCCTTCCCCTCATTGCTGTATTGTTTCTGCGCCCATTTGTGCCTTCTACCGACCAGGAGCTCACTGAGGGCAGGGATTAGGACTTTTTATGAGTTTCCAGGGACCCAGGTGGCATTGCCCTGGTCTCTAGGCCTATGTGGCCATTTGAATTGAGATGTGCAGTGAGTGAAAAATATACTCTGGGTTTCGAAGACTTAGTATTCAAAAATATAAGAAAATATCTCAATGTTTTATCTTGTTTACATGTTGAAATGTTAATGTTTTGGATATTTTAGGTCCAAAAAATACATTGTTAAAATTAATTTGACCTCTTTTTTTTTTTTACTATTTTAATATGGCTCTCATAGAATTTGAATTATGTATGTGGCTTGTATTATATTTCTGTCAGCAGTGCCAGTCCAAGGTATGTAATAGATGCAGAATTGATGACAAGACCAAGCTGAGAAGAGGGGATTTCCCTATCTGAGGTCTACTGATGGCCAAAAGAAGAGTTTCCCATTCACCGCCGCCAGCCTCTGGGAACTCTGTTGCAATTCATTCATTGGCTTTTCTCTCCCTTCCCAGGATCTTATAGATCAGAACATTCTGGAGCCTGTAACCGGTGCACAGAGGGTGTGGGTTACACCAATGCTTCCAACAATCTGTTTTCTTGCCTCCCATGTACAGCTTGTAAATCAGGTACAGAATGTGTGAACCTCGTGTCTAGAGGTGGAGTGAGGGGCAATGAGGGGCAATGAGGTGGGAGTTGTAGCCGATGTGAGTCAGGGAACCAAGTTCCAGCCCAATTTGGTCTTCATCATACCTTGTTCCATGGTTATGTGTTAGGTCCATAAAATGAAACAGAAATAAATCATTTTTATAATGCATGCCACCTGGTAGTGCAAACTATCAGCTCCAAGAAGGTAGGGGCATCATTACAGCACAGAGGAGGCCTGGCTAAGTGGACAGGGCTGAGTTTCAGTGGTGGTATGGGTCTGCTCTGGGGCCACACTCCCCCTGGGTTCTGTGCTCCTGGCAGGTTCTCGGCCTCACTTAGCCTTCAATTTCTCAGGTACCTCCCTCCTCCCCAGCAGGCTGGGTTTCTGGGAAGTCATCCAAGGGCTCCTCTTCTTGCAGACGCTCTCAAATGATACCTGTGCCTCCTTTGCTACTGACCATGCGATCTAAATGGCGCTTTTTCCCTAATCTGATGTAATAATGAATCATGGTCCTTTTGTATGACTCCAAGTATTGGTGAGAGCTGAAGGGTGGGAGTCCTGTATGAGCCCGAGCGTGCTGGTGCAGAATCTGGCCCTCAGATCTCCTTGGCAAACTGAGTTGAGCTGAGCTGAGGGGGAGGGGGTTGGGGTGGTGAGGAAAGGTCGAGGGACATGTCAGGGAAACACATTCCCAAAACCTTGTATTCTGTCATCAGATGAAGAAGAGAGAAGTGCCTGCACCAGGACCAGGAACACAGCATGTCAGTGCAAACCAGGAGCTTTCCGGAATGACAATTCCACTGAGATGTGCCGGAAGTGCAGCACAGGGTGAGACAGCAGCCAAGGGACTCCCACAGCAGCCTCAGAGAAACCCCAGAAGCAAGGAACCCTAAAACACCTGAGTCTCCTTGTACCCATATCTTTCAGCTTTGACCCCATGGCGCTTCCACCCCCATGGGTGTCCCTGAGCCTGTGGTGTCTCCTGAGCCTGCAACTTGCCCCTCCTGGTTCATCTGCCTGTCCCCATCCCTGTCCCCTGCAGTGGCCCCTTCTCACCCCTCCCCATCACTAGTCCCCTTGGCCAGGCTGACTTGTTCACTTGGCTCAGGAGGCCATGACTTAGGGCCCACAATAGAAGTACATGAAATATTTTATCTTGAAATCATAAGAAAATAATGGTATAGAATCCAGCCGGGGTTATATTTATATTTAAACAAATTGAGTCATAAAATGTAATTTTTAATATTTGTTTTTAATTCAAGAAGGCAGAAATGCCCATAGCTCGCAAAAATCATAATAAGGCCATGGGTGGAGCTCCTTCAAGTTCCCATGAGGACCTGACCCCACCCAGCTGTCCTCACTCCTGGCCCCGATTTCCCAATAAGTCCTGTCTTTTTCCTGTTTTGGCTTTGGAAGCAAAGAGTAACTTTACTCTTCTCTGGTCCTCCAGTGTTTGCTGTGATTGAGAGGAACCAGCAGACAGGTGGGGCGAGAGCTCACTTGTGCTGTGGGTTAACTGGAGGATGGGGCTCAGCTTGTGGCCACACGGGTGTGTGGCCTTCCCCTGGAGTGTGATTCCTCCTAACGCAGCCTCCCCTGCAGCCCAGGGAAGATTAATGTGTGCCCGGCACAGAAGGCTCCTGGAGCTGCAGCTCTGACCATAGGGCAGGGAGGCCGAGGGGCTAAAGTGCGCATGCTCAGACCCTTCCCCAGCCTCAACAAAGGAGCATAGTGGGACCCCTGCAGACACGATGAGACTGTCCTTCCCCTGACGCCTTCTCAGGGACACTGGGGAGGGATGGTGGCTCCTGTTTCATCCCACCTGGCCAGCTTTCCATCAAGAGTCCCCCCCTCCCTCCCTGTGTGTATCCAGGTGCCCCAGAGGAATGGTCAAGGTCAAGGATTGTACGCCCTGGAGTGACATCGAGTGTGTCCACAACGAATCAGGTACAAAGCACACTGGGGAAGCCCCAGCTGCAGAAGAGACAGTGACCAGCAGCCCGGGACTCCTGTCTTTCCCTGTCTTTTCTCAGGCAATGGACATGAGGTATGGGTGATTTTGAGTGTGACCCTTGTGATTGCGGTTGTGCTGTTGGCGGCTGTGCTGATTTTCTGTTGGTGCATCGGCTCAGGTAGGTGCTGGCTGAGGGCAGGGGCGCTGGGCACTCTCTGCCCTCCCTCCTCCTGTTCCCACAGACAGAAACGCCCACGCCTGCCCCAAGTCCTAGTGTCTCTGGCCTGGCTCTATTTTCCTCCTTGTGATCACCCCCATCCTTGCATCCTGTGCACCCCAGGACCCTGGTCTCATCCGTCCCTCTCCCGAGGCTGGGCGTCCCCTCATCTCCCAGCCAAGTCTGGGAAGGCAAGGCCAGTTCCTCCGTTGTTCAGGACCAGCCAGGCAGGCGGCAGTCAGCTCCTCAACTGGGTGACAAGAGTCAGGATGAGCAGTGGTCATGGGATTTATGTAGCTTTGTTCAGAGCAGAACACAGAGCAGAAAACAGCGATTTTCCATGTGTTTGTTTTTAGCCTACTTCCCTTACACTCCTCCTCCTGAAGGAGCTCCCAAGTCAGCAAGGCCTCATGTAGATCCCTAGGCCTGGGGTTTCTTGTCCGGTGTCCCAGCCCCCAGCCCACCCCTGCCCAACACTGCCCTCTAAGAAGGAGTGCTGCATGGCCCCTCCCTGGCCACTAAGGGAACCGCCTTCTCTTCTAGGTTGTGGAGGGAACCCCAAGTGCATGAACAGGGTGAGTTGATTTCTCCAGGAGCTGGGGCCATCAGGGGCTCAGGAACTGCTTCTTGCTCACAGCGTAGCCCAGGTGGGTGGGTCCCCGTGTTCTCATGGCTGCCCTGAGTCTCTGAAGTGGCCTGGACGCTGTGGATTGACTATGGGGGACACAGGCCATTTTGAGCATCATACAGGATAGTAGGCCGTGCTGCAGCCCTGTCCTTCCTACAGGCCGGGTGACACCCTTACCCCACAGCCTGTACCCTGGGGATGGGGTAAGCCCCCGAGCGCAGCACCAGAGCCTGGCCCCAGCCTCAGGTCCTGGATGTGCTGAGCATGGACTTCCTGGAGTGACCTCATTGGGAGGGGGTGGTGGCAGCAGGTCCAGCTGTGCCCTGGGGACCCCGTGGGGAGTGCTGGGTGTGGGCTTCTGAGTTGGCTCTTTGCCTTCCTAAGGTGTTTCTCTGGTGCTGGGGTCTCCTACGAGGGCCTGGGGCTGAGGACAATGCCCACAACATGATTTTGAACCACGGAGACTCGCTGTCCACTTTCACCTCTGAGCAGCAAATGGAAAGCCAGGAGCCAGCAGATTTGACCGGTGTCACTGTACAGTCTCCAGGGGAGGCACAGTGTCTGCTGGTGAGTAGGGGACAGACCAGGCCCCTCCAAGACCTTGTAGGCAGGGGATGAGGGCCGTGCCTTGGCTCTCCTGGTCAAGGGGGAAGTAGAGCCTGAGGGAGATAGGACTGCAGGGGACGGGGCTGTGTGGGGAAAAGCAGCCACCCTCACAAGGGGACAGCCACTCTTCCAGACGTCTGCTTCTTAGTCCCTGTCCTGTCCTTGCCATGTCCTCAGAAACCAGAGCTCCACAGGAATAGAGTGGGGGTCACAGGGTTTGTTGATGACTGAATAAAGCTGCACGGTCTCCACTGTGTGCTCCTAACAGCAGGGGTTTTAAATTTACTCTGAGATTATTATTGCATTAAATATATTTGGATATAAATCTCTGCCCAGATTTCTGAATATGGTTGTATGGAGGCTTCCAAGAAGAAGCACAATTTCCAAGTCAGCGTGTAACAGTACTGCTTACTGTGCACACGCACATACATGCACATGCACACACACACGCGTGTACACACATGTACACACACGCATGTACACACACATGTACACACATGCATGTACACACACATGTACACACATGCATGTACACACACACACACACATGCACACAGCCCCCCAGCGTTGGTTTGTACCAGTTCATGTATTTTGATTCAACATTGAAGGGCTTTTTCTTTTTTTGCTATTTAGGAAAACATTGTTTTAAATGAACATTTCTTTGTTTTGACTGTTTTTGCATAAGATCAGTGTCTTGTCTCTCAGAGTCTTTATGAGAAAGGCCTGCTCTCCTACTCCTGCTTTTTCTCACATTCAGACGATAGATTCTCAATTTCTTCTTGCCCCTTTTTGTTCCAATATTTTCAGATGTAGAAGCTTTAATTTTTAACCAGTGAAATCTGTAGATACATTTACCTTTTCATTGCTCATTACTGTAGACAGACCTTTCTCCAACACAAGATGAACTCCTCTAACTTCTTATGGAGATATTTTTTTCAATGATGTGATTTTTTCATATAACTATATAATCTAAATGGAACTTGTTTTGTGTTTCAATGCAAAGCGAGGCACTCCCTGAATTGTTCTAGTCACTGTCTGGTTTTTCCAACCCCTTTGAGCCACTGCTTCTCCTGTTTCCCTCTGCTTTGGGCCCCTCCTTAATCACAGGTTAAATGCTCATGTAGACAATGATCTCCTTCCACCTAGACTGTTCCATTTGGTTCCCTTCTTGCATTAGTACCCATTTACTCTAACTAAAAATGTAAAAAATAAAAATAAAAAAGTAAAAAGAAAGCAAACATTAAAAAGGTCAATAATCACTCCAGCTTGATAAGGTGCTTTGACATGAAGAAATGGTTTACACATTTAAAGTGAGAAAATTTAAACTGTCAAAAGGTATTCAGTGAGTAAAGAGAGCATCCTCCACTCTGCAGTGCCCTGGGTGTTTTTCCTTAAGTAACTATGAGATATCATTTCTTGTGATTCTTTGTCCAAATCTACACATCAGTGTATGTGCATACAAAAGACATCATATTATTAACCAACGGTCCCCAACCTTCTGGCACCAGGGACCAATTGTGTGGAAGACAGTTTTTCTGTGGACTGGGAGGTGAAGATGGTTTTGGGATGATTCAAGCACATTACATTTATTGTGTACTTTATTTCTATTCTTATTATAATATATAACGAAATAATTATACAACTCACCATAATAGAGTCAGTGGGAGCCCTGAGCTTGTTTTGCTGCAACTAGGTGGTTCTATCTGAGGGTGATGGGAGACAGTGACAAGCATAAGATCCTCATAAGGAGCATGCATCCTAGATCCCTCACATGCACAGTTCACAACAGGGTTCGCTCTCCTGTAAGAATCTAATGTTGCCGCTGACCTGATGGAGTGGAGCTGAGGTGGTAATGCCAGCAATGGGGAGTGACTGTGAGCTCTCTGGGACTAGAGGTTTTTCAGCATCTCTATGATGACCCAAGAGGGAAAGTGATGTGCTGCAGGTCTCAGGGCTGGCTGGTGGTCAGGGTCAGAACTAGACTGCAGGACCGCTGACTCAGACCAAGGCGTTCCCCACTGTGTGTTACAGGGACCGGCAAAAGCTGAAGGGTCTCCGAGGAGCAGGCTGCTGGTTCCAGCAAATGGCGCTGACCCCACTGAGAGTAAGTGTTTTGTTCCTGGAGATGCAGCAGGAATAGAGGGAAGAGGGACAGTGTCCTAACTGGTGTCCCCATTGCTGAGAGTGCTCTTCTAGAGCATTCCATGCCAGAAACGGGGTCCTGTGCTATAGACCATCAAGACCCTAAACTGTCTTCTCCTGTCTCTTCTTCCCACTCATCCTTTCTGCAATCTATTAATGACACTAACTATTCTGTCTATCCCCTTCTCCACTTCCTCTCTTTTCCTTTGTTGTTCAGGACCTCCTGAGGAGCTGCCCTGTCCTGCATGGCACAACTGACTTCAGTGGGCTAATAGCTCTTTATCTGTGCCTAAGCCCAATTTGCAGAGCTGTTGTATAAACTAGATACTGATTCCAAAGACTTAATGAAAGAAAGAATGGAAAATATTTCACTCATTATTTTGTTACTGAAGCACCAGGGGTTGGGTCTAGGTCTTGGTGCTCACCGCACAGAAAGCCAATCACTGAGACAAGTATTGACAAGGAAGAAGGCTTTAATTGGGTGCCGCAGCCAAGGAAATGGGAGCTCAGTCTCAAATTCATGTCCCCAACTGACTAAAACTAGGCATTTATATAGTAGGGATAAAATGTAACAATGTGTAAGAAAATAGGAACTAGGGAGGAGTAAGGAAGCAATCAAGATGAATGAGGGGTCCAGCATCCCATTGGATGTAATGATCTGGTAAGTTTCAGTTCTTTGATGCTTTGAGAGGCCTGAAGATCATTTCCTGAAAAAGAAATTCAGATAAAACAAATGTAAGATTTGAGCTTTAAGAACAGAAGGGTCAATTTCTATGTTTATCAAAACAACAACAACAAAAAACTTTTGATGGAACGATTGGGTTGATTTTAGGTCTCCCTTTCTATTTGTCAATCCCACAGTCACAGGGAGTCTGGCCCTGGATCTTTCTGGCTGCCTCATGGTTGAGGAGGGGCATTGTGGGAGGCTTCATACCATGGGTGACCTTGTGACCACTCAGGAATCAAAGGTTAATTTAACACTAGAAGATTGTGTTTCAGAAATCTCTCTCTCTCTCAGCCCCACTTCCACCAAAGACAAATTATAGCAGGACCAGTGTACCTGCAAAATGAGTTTAGTTCCATATACGTGGCCTGATTACCACATGAAGTGCAACAAAAATCACTGTCCACATAGGCTCTCCTAAGTTGGCTTTACTGGAACCTCTCACAAGGCCACTGCAATCAAAACCCTAAGAAAATAACCATTTTCTCCAACTGCGTTCCATTGCAAAAGAAAACGTTATTAACCATATGCAAGCCCCCACAGTGCCATGAATTAATAGTCACAAATAATTTACACATTCTGGAGAAATTAGGCAGAGGGAGAAATATGCTTCAAATTCTGTTTACAAAAGTATACTCAATATACAAAAAGTTCTCCAGACCCTGGAAAACAAAACCAAAAGAATCAGCAATATTTCAAACCAAGAAAAGCCATAAAAATTATTTCAGTCCTCCATTAGTTCACTCCACGCAATCAACTCCTGCCCAGCTTCATGTTTGGTTAACAATCACAATCTTTATGAACACATCAGTGTGTCTTTTATTTACTTATTTATTTTTGAGACAGAGTCTCGCTGTGTCACCCATGCTGGAGTGCAGTGGTGCGATCTCACCTCACTGCAACCTCCATCACCTGGGTTCTAGCAATTCTCACGCCTCAGCTTCCTTAGTAGCTGGGACCACAGGTGTGCACCACCACACCTGGGTAATTTTTGTATTTTCAGTAGAGACAGGGTTTTGCCATGTCGACCAGGCTGGTCTCAAACTCTTGGCCTCAAGTGATGGACATTCGCCCGCCTTGGCCTCCCAAGGTGCTGGGATTACAGACATGAGCCAATGTGCCTGGCCACACATTGGTCTTTCAATTACTGCACTGGAAGTTTTCTCTGTAATCCAATGACAACAATTTTTAATTACATGAAAAATTTACTTAAAACATCCCGTTTATATTTACTGAATTCTTTCATTTTTCAGTTTATCCAGATTGCTTCTGAAAATTGAAATATTAGACACCATCATTTAAAGTTATTTCTTTGTCAACCATTTTTTTAATAGCCAGTGAACATCAGGTGCTCACCTAAGAGCTTCAAAGTTAAATATATAGGCATTTTCACCAAGAACTCAGAAGACTCAGCTGTTTTCATTAAACCAACAACATTAAATTAATCTTACTTATCAAAAGCTTGACTAAAAGGTCATTTTGTTTTGGTTGGGTTTATAGTCTTGTAAGTTATTGTGCCAAACTGTGATCTGAAAATATCTAGCAAAGACAAATACAAGCCCAGACAAAAATATATGCTGACAATTCTTAAGACACTTCTGTTTTTTTATTACCGATAATTTTAAAGCTGGCTTGTTTAGTAAGGATTTACTTAAGTCACATGAACTTGAAAATTGCTTGGACTTACTTACTTAATTTATGAGCACTCTTTTACTTATAAGTCAATTTGGTAGACACAACATGTAACTTAGTAATAAATGTACACACATAAACACAGCTAGACCTATATACACACACACAAAGAACCAGGAGCTTTTACCTTTGAACTCTCTCCATGAGATAGCAATACAAACTCACCAATCTACAGACATGTTCACATGGCTGAACTTTGTTATCCCCAATAGGTAACACAGTGAAGGCTGTGAACCCAAATTTTAGGTAAAGCAGTTTTCATGGCAGTTTAAAGGCCAAACCTCCACAGACTCTAAACAGCATCACAGAGAACACTACCTAGAACCAACTAACCAGGCCCAACCCTGCTTAGAACAGCAACACAAAAGCCTGAATACAGGAACTCCATTCCACTTTCTCATTCAGCAGCAAACTCCAGTTTCCAAACAATATTGGGGCCAAACAGTATTACAAAAGAATACCAAGTTTACTGAATTCCAGTTTCCCATGACTCTGGCGAACACATACAAATAATCACCAAAACGTAATCCAACTGCTGCAGCAACACACAAGCCCCAAAAGTACCCAGACTGAAACAGTCAGGGTGCTTCCTCTCTCCATTGGTTAGGTTTGATCAACCTGCCAACAAAAATTCCTTTCAAATTTCTCAAATTGAGAGGAGCCAGTTGTGCTGCCTGGTACCCACAAAAGACACTCACTTGCCCCGACACAACACACAATTGCCAACAAGCCCCCAAGAGTGTCCAGACTGAGAGGCAGAGTGCATCCCTCTCAGTTCCAAAGACTGAACTTGGGCCTATTCAACCTGCAAATGGAAATTCCTTTAAAAATTTCTCAAACTGAGAAGAGCAGATCCTGCTGTCTGAGCCTATAAAGGACAATCACCTATCTGGATGCAAATGTCAAATTTCAAAGGCAGTTCTTCTGAGGTAATCAGGAATGTGGTTGGGGCCGGCTGCAGTGGGACCAGAGAGAGACTGAAACTCACCTCCAGCCAAAATTAGTGGGGCAACTGCTTGGGAGGGCTTCTGAGACGCCTGGCGCATGGCAGCAGAACCATGAGCAACACTTTCCCAGCCAGGGAACCAGAATCTGTTACCAGAACCTCAGGGGTTTGGTCTAGGTCCCGCTGCTCACTGCACAGAAAGCCAATCACTGAGATGATGAGTATTGCTAAGAAGAAGGCTTTAATCGGGTGCTGCAGTGGAGGAGATGGGAGCTCAGTCTCAAATCCATCTCCCTGACCCACTAAAACTAAGGGTTTATATAGCAGGCAAGAAATGTAACAGTGTAAGAAAGTAGGAACTAGAATGGGGCAAGGAAACAATCAAGAGGAATGAGGGTCCCACATCCCATCAAAGTCTGGATGTAGTGATCTGGTGAGTTTCAGTTCTTTGATACTTTTTTTGAGATGCCTGAAGGTCTTTCCTGAGGAAGTACTTCAGATAAAACAAATGTAAGTTTCAAGTCCTTCAGGACCAGAAGGGTCAATTTCTATGCTTATCAAAAAAACCTTTCGATGGGACAATTGGGTCAGTTTCAGTTTTTGTGTATTGATTGCATATTAAATTATATTTTACACATATTCAGTACCACACATTAAAATGAATGTGACTTTTTTCTTTTTTAAGTTCTTTAAATGAGGCTGTTAAAAAACATAGCCTGGTATTCCTGGCCCCTTCTATCCCTGTGGATGGTGGTGTGCAGTGCTTTGCACACACATCTCATTTCATTTAATCCCTGGTAGTCCTGATATCTGGGCAGGATTGCTCTGTCTTCAGGTTTGCTTCTTAGTCAGGGCCTGGTTGCCCCCACCTAACTCTGCCCCAGCCTCAGGGAGGGCAGAGGTCCCCTGCCCCAGACTCTGCGCTTCCCACAGAGGCAGAAGTGGCCGCCCTGGGACCTGCTCCCATGGCAAGCGCAGCCCAGGCAGCCTCCCTCCTCTGAGCTCCCGCTGCAGCCAGTCTCTCTCCCTCCCTCAGGCTCTCACCCACTTTGCTTTCTGCCTCCGTAGGGTCCATCCATTCTCCCCAGGTGGGTTCTCAGCCCTCTCTGAGGGCAGATTCTCTGGTGACCTTGACATCCGTCAGTGCCTTGGGGGCCACGGAGACCGGGCAGTGTGGGCGGGCTTTCTGTGAATGGGAGGTGGGTGGGCAATGGAGCAACAGGTTTGCCCATGCAAGGGGCTCTCCAGGTTCTCCCCTTGGGTTCTGGGGCTGATGTGGGAACCTCTGCCCCTTCTGAACTGAGTCCCAACTCACCTGGCTGTCTCTGTGGCTTTCTCCACCCAGCTATGATGCTGTTCTTTGACAACTTTGCAGACATCGTGCCCTTTAACTCCTGGGACCAGCTCATGAGGCAGCTGGACCTCACAAACAATGAGATCCACATGGTAAGAGCTGATACAGCAGGCCCAGGGGATGCTTTGTATGCAATGCTGATGAAATGGGTCAACAAAACTGGACAGGATGCCTCGATCCACACCCTGCTGGATGCCTTGGAGAGGATGGGAGAGAGACATGCAAAGGAGAGGATTCAGGACCTCCTGGTGGACTCTGGAAAATTCATCTACTTGGAAGATGGCACAGGCTCTGCCGTGTCCTTGGAGTGAAAGACTCTTTTTACCAGAAGTTTCCTTTTAGGTGCTAATAGTTTTTTTGTTTGTTTGTTTTGTTTTGTTTTGTTTACATGTATATAAAATAAATACTTAGCTGGGTGTGGTGGCATGCCTGTAATCCCAGCACTGTGGGACGGTGAGGTGGGAGGATCACTTGAGGTCAGGAGTTCAAGACCAACCTGACCAACATGGTGAAACGCCGTCTCTACAAAAAAATACAAAAATTAGCTGGGTGTGATGGTGCGTGCCAATATTCTCAGCTACTCAGAAGGGTTAGGCAGGAGAATTGCTTGAACCCACGAGGCAGTGAGCTGAGATTGCACTACTGCACTCCAGCCTAAGCGACAGAGCAAGACTCTATCTCAAGATAAAATAAAATAAACTTGAAAGAATTATTGCCCGACTGAGGCTCATATGCCAGAGAAAAATCTGGTTCTCTCCTGAGCTGGCCGGTCTGCTTCGGTCTCCATGTGTTTCCTTATCATGGTGGTTAACTGTAGGTGTTGATTTGAATGGATTAAGGAACACCTAGAGCACTGGTAAGGTATTATTTCTGGGACATTATTTCTGGGCATGTCTTCGAGGGTGTTTCCAGAGGGGATTGGCATGCAATCAGGTGGATTGAGTGGAAAAGACCCACCCCTAATGTTGGGGGGCACCATCCAATAGACTGGGGAGCCAGATAGAACAAAAAAAGAAAAGCAAATCCATCTGATCTCCTGGAACTGGGACACTCTTATTCTGCCTGTGGACATCAGACTCTAGGATTTCTAGTCCTTGGACTCCAGGGCTTACACGAGTGGACCCCCGAGGATGTAAAGACTTTGGCCTTCAACTAAGAATTACACCATCGGCTTCCCTGGGTCTTAGGGTTTTGGACTGGATTAAGCCCTGCTTCCAGCATTCCAGGGTCTCTGCTGTGAAGATGGCCTGTTCTGGAACTTCTCAGCCTCCATTATGAGATGCATTAATTCCTCCAATAAGTCCCATTTCATATAGAGTCATTTGCTCCACAACGTTTCAGTCAAGGGAACAGCATATAAGATGGTGACCATCCCGTAAGCTAAGGTTAATTTATTAATTATTTAATTTACTTACCTTGAGTTCAAGTCACAGTTGAAGTACATACACCTTTGGAGATTTGGACTTTTGTATATAAAAGTGCTATTTTTTTGGCAGGGGTAGGGGGCAGCTCTCATCCTAAACAAATGTGTTATTTGGTACCTATGCAAAGATTTGGCTAAAAGGAAGAAAAGAATTGCTTCCATAAATCAAGCATTTTCTTAGAAAAATGGGAGCCCACTTAAATGTTTTTCAAGCTTACGTGATTTGAGGTAATCTTTAGTATATAAAAAGCTAGTTTAAGTTTCTTCTTTTAATTAAAACAGACAATTCTTCAGAGTTGTCAACATTATATACAGTTCACACATACAACTTCTACCTGGATTTACTAATCAAAGCACTTACGTGTCTTTAAGATCATAAAACTGTAAATTCAACAGGAGAACAAAATGTACAAGGAAAGATAAATTTCCTGATGTATATGAAACACAAGAATGAAAAAAAGGATTGAAAAGAGTAATATATTTTCAATGTATGGTTCTTTGTATTTTGTTTGTGTGTTTTTTATGTTATGTGTTTGTTTTGTGTTATGTGTTGTGTGATGTTTGTGTCTTTTTTTGTTTCTTTTTTTTTTTTTTTTTGAGACTGAGTCTCGCTCTATCGCCCAGGCTGGAGTGCAGTGGTGTGATCTCAGCTCACTGCAAGCTCTGCCTCCCAGGTTCACGCCATTCTCCTGCCTCAGCCTCCCGAGTAGCTGGGACTACAGGCGCCCGCCACCACGCCCAGCTACTTTTTTGTAATTTTAGTAGAGACGGGGGTTCACCATGTTAGCCAGGATAGTCTGAATCTCCTGACCTCGTGATCTGCCTGTCTCGGCCTCCCAAAGTGTTGGGATTACAGGTGTGAGCCACCGCGCAAGGCCATTTCTTGTGTCTTTTTTGGTATGATTTTTATAAGGTGTCTACTTTTAAGTATTTTTATATTTAATCTTTGGTAACTTAAAAATCTTTGTTATATTAACCTAAGTTAAATGAAGGTTATTTGTATTAGTCTGTTTTCTGTTGCTATCACTGAATACCTCAGAGTAGGGAGTGGGTAATTTATAAAGAAAATAAATTTATGTATTATGATTCTTGGGGCTAGGAAGTCCAAGGGCAAAGAGCCAAAACTAGGGAGGGCCTTCTTGCTGATGGATTCTTATATGGTTTAGATCTGTGGCCCCCCTAAAGTCTCATCATGTTGAATTGTAGTTCCCAGTGTTGGAGGTGGGGCCTGGTGGAGGTGATTGGATCATGAGGGCAGATTTCTCATAAACGTTTTAACACCATTCCTCTTGGTACTATCCTCCTGACAGTGAGTCAGTTCTCATGAGATCTGATTGTCAAAAAATATGTGGCACTTCCCCATTCTCTCTTCCTCCTGCTCTGGCCATGTGAAGTGCTGTCTCTCCCTTTGCTTTCTGCCATGATTATAACTTTCCTGAGGCTTCCCTATTTGCCAAGCAGATGCCAGCATCATGCTTCCTGTACAGCTTGTGGACCTGTGAGCCAAATAAACCTCTTCCTCTTTATAAATCACCCAGTGTCTGGTATTAATTTATAGCAATGTGAGAACAAACTAATACAAAGTCTGTCTGCAGAGTCCCAAGTTGGTGCAGGACATTATAGGGCGAGGGGACACACTGAGAGGCAAACAGGCTTTTATAACAGAGTCACTGTATTAGTTTGTTTTGCATTGCTATAAAGAAATACCTGAGCCTGAGTAATTTATCAAGAAAATAAATTAATTAGCTCACACTTCTGCAAGCTATACAGGAAGCATGGCAGCTTCTGCTTCTAGGAGGCCTCAGGAAGCCTCCAATCATGGCAGAAGGCAAAGGGGGAGTGAGCTGTCTCACATGACCAGAGCAGGAGGTAGAGAGACAGAGGAAGGTGTCGCACACTTATAAACAACCAGATCTCAGGACAACTCACTCAGTGTCAGGAGAATAGCACCAAGCAATGGTGGTTAATCATTCATGAGAAACCTCCCACGACCCAATCACCTCCCACCAGGCCCTACCTCCAACACCTGGGATTACAATTCAACATGAGATTTGGTAGGGACACAGATCCAAACCATACCATACACAAATTATAATTACTCCACACTCATGATAACCCATTAATCTGTGGAGGATTAATCTGTTCATGAAGGCAGGGCCCTCATGATGAAATCATATCTTAAAGCCCCTACCTCTTAATACTATTACATTGGGGATTTAGTTTTAATACGATTTTCAGAGCAGAAAAACATTCAAACCATAGCAATACGTATTGGATATCTAGATCATTTTGAAATAAGATATTGGCCGGGCGCGGTGGCTCAAGCCTGTAATCCCAGCA
>NW_012114977.1:4528765-4529371 GCF_000951035.1 Colobus angolensis palliatus | reverse complement strand
AATCAATAAATAACAGGTAAAACTGAATGGATATTGTCTCAGTCTGATTTGCGCTACTATGACAGAACACCTGAGACTGGGTGATTTAGTTAAATATGGAGATTTATTTTTTACTGCTCTGGAGGCTTGGAAGTCCAAGGTCAAGGGGCCCCTATTTGGCAAGGGCCTTCTTGTGGCCTCATCACCTGGTGAAAGGTGGAAGGACAATAGGGCATGCATGGGAGGAAGGGAAAACGTGCAAGAGGGGGCCAAACTCACTTTTATAACAAATCTACTCCTGCAATAACGAACCCACTTCCACAATAATGTATTAATCCACTCATGTGCGAAGTACCCTCATGATCCAATCATCCCTTAAAGATCTCACCTCCCCCCACTGTTGCATTCAGAATTAAGTTTCCAACACATGAACTTTGGGGGGCACATGCAAATCACAGCAGAAATAAAAAGTTGAAAGAGAGAAAACAAGAGAGAATCCTATGTGCTCAAGTTGATTAAACTGAATGAATTTATTATATTACTTTTAAAAATGAGCCTAAATACTGAGAGTGAACTGACACAAAACTAGAATTTGAATTTCTCTGTTAAAAACAAAACAGGCTGAGC
>NW_012114977.1:4521913-4523325 GCF_000951035.1 Colobus angolensis palliatus | reverse complement strand
TTGTTGTTGTTGTTTTTTGTTTGTTTGTTTGTTTTTGAGATGGAGTCTCGCTCTGTCACCAGGCTGGAGTGCAGTGGCGTGATCTTGGCTCAATGCAACCTCTAACCCCCGGGTTTAAGTGATTCCCCTGCCTCAGCCTCCCAAGTAGCTGGGACTACAGGTGCCCACCACCACACCTGGCTAATTTTCATATTTTTAGTAGAGATGGAGTTTCATCATGTTGGCCAGGATGGTCTCGTTCTCTTGACCTCATGATCCATTCACCTCGGCCTCCCAAAGTGCTGGGATTACAGGCATAAGCCACCATGCCTGATCATGTTTTAGTTTCCAATGGAAGGCTTGTATTTGGTTCTATGAGCAGCCATTTTGTTTCCTGTACTTTTCCAACCGTTTATCATTTGCTCTATTTACCTAAACTTCCTAAGCTACCTTTGTCAAACCTGCAAAAATTGAGAGCTCACACCAGCCATTTAAAATTGGATTGGTTTTGCTTAGCTCTGACGATCTAGAGAGCTACAAGAACTTTAAGTTTCCTGGTAAAAAATAAAAATAAAAATAAAGGCTTAAAAGTCCAGCAGAAAAAGAACATTATTGATTTTGTTATCTGGAAAAGCAAGTGAGAGGAGAAACGTTTAAATGGCATTTCTTTTCATGGAAATTCAATTCAATCAATAATTTAAGTTGGTTTCAGATCCTTTTCTTTAGGCAATGAAGAAAAACTGTGATACGGGTACAAAGTTTTAATACTCAGGAAAGATTGGCCTTGCCCTTAAGAAATTTATATTACTAGGATTTCTCTAAAATTGCTTTAGTTGTGTTTACCATTATTAAAACTAAGTGACATTCACTTGGGTTAAGTAGTCATTTTAAAAATGAGACTTTTTTTTGTTTTTTTTTTTGAAACGGAGTTTCACTCTTGTCGCCCAGGTTGGAGTGCAATGGTGCGATCTCGGCTCACGGCAGCCTCTGCCTCCCTGGTTCAAGTGATTTTCCTGCCTAAGCCTCCCGGGTTGCTGGGATTACAGGCACCTGCCACCACGCCCAGCTAATTTTTAGTAGAGATAGGGTTTTGCCATATTGGCCAGGTTGGTCTTGAACTCCTGACCTCAGGTGATCCACCTGCCTCAGCTTCCCAAAATGCTGGATTACAGGCATGAGCCACTGGGCCTGGCCAACTTTCTGCTAATTTTTTGTTCCAACTCTTTTATTACGGTTAGGCCTTTATGTGTGTGTACTTGAAAATAAAATACGTACAAGTGTTGCACCGGTTTGAAGGCTGTAGCGGTGAAACTTACCTAAGCAGTTATCTAGATTAACAATCTTGGAAAGGTGTGATGATGCTCTTTTGAAATAGTTGAAATTATTCTGTGCTTGTTCTTAACTCTGTCCCTGTTTTCTTGTACAGTATTTAA
>NW_012114977.1:4519044-4521193 GCF_000951035.1 Colobus angolensis palliatus | reverse complement strand
ACCCAGATAATTTTTTGTTTTTGTATTTTTAGTAGAGATGGGGTTTCACCATGTTAGTCAGGATGGTCTCGATCTCCTGACTTTGTGATCCGCCCGCCTCAGCCTCCTAAAGTGCTAGGATTACAGGCGTGAGCCGCCGTGCCCGGCCAACTCTTGCTTAATCCTGAACATTGGCACCAGTCAAAGCTTCATCTTCAGACCCAGGAGAAGGTGACAATCAAAATGAAGTGCCTTCATGAGACACAGGCAAGAAATTAAAACTATTCAATCTCTTTAGGCCCAGGGACTATTTTGGAAGAGACGGGCACATGAGATTGTAAGGACTGATTCTGAGGGATAAAATAAGTTCGGAGTTTTTCTACAAATTAAGCGTTAATATTAAAAGCACACTGATGCAAGGCCAGCATCTGGGCCCCTTGGAACATTGATTTGCTCTTTAATAGAAAATTGTAAAACATTATAGAAAGTTTATGAAAATCTTACATTATGTTCAAACTAATTAAAATTAGATAGATTAGTTGCTAAGGGTTTATTAAAATGACTTTTAACAATAATACACCGTACAAGGGTAAAAACTTTGTTTCTTTTGAACAAAATGTTTGTGTAATATTAATAAGAGATGATCTTGCTGCGATTCATCTTTGGTGGAAGTGGGGGATGGAGAGAGAAAGATTGTATTTCAGAAGAAAACTGTAGGATTAGATTAACCTGTGATTCATGAGTGGCCACGAGGTCACCCATGGTATTAAGCTGCCCACAACGCCTCACCTCAGTGTGAAGCAGCCAGAAAGATCCAGGGTCAGGTTCCCCAGGATTGAGGAATAAATAAGTAGAAATGAGGGACTGAAACAGACCCAACTGTCTCACAGAATTGATGTTTATAGCTTATTTGAAAAATCATAGAAATTGATCCCCCCAGTGTTAAAACTTGAGAAAGTTACATTAGTCTTATCTAACTTTCTTTCTCAGAAAACCCACCATCAAGCCTCCCAGACAGTATCAAGGAACTGAGACTTCCTGAAATCATTGCATTTGAACAGTGAGATGTCAGACTCCTCATCCACTATGATTGCCTAACCATCAGGTGGTTCCCGTTGACTAACTTCTCTTCTTTACTCCTCTCTAATTCCTCTTTTTCTTTTTCCACACATGGTTAGGTTTCTTATCATCACTCTCTAATTCCTGTATTCCTACATATGGTTACATTTCTTCCCTGCTATATAAACCCCTACATTTCCCTGGAAATACTCAATGTCTCAGTGCTTGACCTGTGTTTCAAGCAGCAGGACCCAGACCCATCCTCAGGTGTTTCAGTAACAATAACAACTTACCTATGGACAATTTTCATGTCCGTGAGTATATGGGGTGCTCAGAAAGTTCACCAGAACACTTGATGTAAACCACACAACAGGAAATTCATCAAAATTGCCACGACTTCTTATTCCACCATCTGAAGATACTTCAAGCCCAACATCTAGAAATCTCAACTGACTGTCCTCTGGACTCAAAAACTGGGCTTGTATAATTTGCTCCAACCATTAACCTTTACTTTTCTTTCATTTCCATAGAAATGCCTCTTATTAAATACTGATTGACCACACCTTATAGAGGCCTAACCTAGATGAAGGACCACCTATAACATCACCTCCTAAAATGAGATACAACTGCCTAACTGGACAAAACTATTCTCATGACTAAGAGACTTATTCAATAAGATATGGGACGCCTGTAATTCCAGCACTTCGGGAGGCCGAGGCGGGTGGATTGTATGAGCTCAGGAGTTTGAGACCAGCCTGGTCAACATGGTGGCAAAACCCCATCTCTACTAACATACAAAAAATTAGCCAGGTGTGGTGGCGCACACATGTAATCCCAGCTACTCGAGAGGCTGAGACAGGAGAATCGCTGGAACCCAGGACGCGGAGGTTGCTATTAGCCGAGATTGCGCCACTGCACTCCAGCCTCGGTGACAGAGCGAGACTCCGTCTCAAAAAAAAAAAAAAGAAAAAGAAAAAGAAAAAAAAATATGGGACAATACAGTTAGACTTATGTCTTGCCTGTTCCAACTTATATTCCTGTTTTCCTTTATAGGTCTCTTGCCATTCACTTACTAACCTGATTCTGCTCTCCACAGCCATCAACTTAACTT
>NW_012114977.1:4506018-4517929 GCF_000951035.1 Colobus angolensis palliatus | reverse complement strand
CAGTCAGCTGAGATTGTGCCACTCACTCTAACCTGGGCAACAGAGTGAGACTCTGCTTAAAAAAAAAAAATCGCATTTACAAACACCAAAGTGTAGGGCTTCAAAATAAACTTTAGGGACAAAAATTGAACCCACAAAAGCATACAAAGTAAATATGGTCCATGTACAGGGAAAGAAGAAATTGATAGATAAGTGGGGAAGCTCAGATATTGGTCTTATTTGGCTTTAAATCAACAGTTGTGGTGGGGTTTGTTTGTTTTTCTGACAGAGTCTCGCTCTGCTCTGTCGTTCAGGCTAAAATGAAGTGGCACCATCTCGGCTCAATGCAACCTCTACCTTCGAGGCTCAAGCAATTCTAGTGCCTCAGCCTCCGGAGTAGCTGGGGTAACAAGAGTGCCACAATTGCCTGGCTAATTTTTGTATTTCTAGTAGAGACATGGTTTCACCATGTTGGCCAGGCTGGTCTCAAACTCCTGACCTCAAGTGATCTGCCCAACTTCACCTCTCAAAGTGATAGGTTTATGGGCATGAGGCAATACCTTGCCTAAATCAACAGTTTCAGGAATGCTCAAATACCTAAAGGAAGTGAGTGTGTGCGTGCGTGTGTGTGTGTGTGTGTGTGTGTGTGTTCTGGAGGATTGCGGAGGATTAAAACAGTAGCTCGCAGCCCATGGCTTCAAGGGTGAGGCTGAGGAGCCCATGGGCAGGGGCTGGAGGGAATTATTCTAGGGAAACCCAGAGCAGCACCTACACTTTTCCTCTGGGGAAACATTGATGCATCTATATATATCTATACATGCCTATATGAACATATGGAGAATATCCATAAAGATATAGGAAATATTAGAAGGTAGAAAATCCTGGGACTGAAAAAAATATAATAGCTGAAGTGGAAAATCCAGTAGAGAAATTACACACCAGATTTGATCCGACAGAAGAATCTGCTAATTTGAAGGCAGGAGAAAAGAACAGGCCAGACAGCCTCTGCTGTGTGCAAGGAGGGCAGAAACTGCTTCACAAAAGCAGACCTTCCCTTGCTTGTCTGTTCTCCTACTAGAGAAAGCAGTAGAGGATCATATCTGAAGAGTATGTTGGTAACATCAGACATAAAAAGAAGGCAATTAAGGGTAAAATCTTGAGGTATGTGTGAATTCATGACCAAATTAACTATGGAAACTGACATAAAAAGAGGTGTAGAGGTTTCGTTTGTTTTTGTTTTTGCCCCTGTCCTCCCATTCTCCTCTGAAACAGCTCTGAGTAAACACAGGCTGTGTTCCTGCTGTGACTCACACCTCCCTGCCTTCTCTTCCTTCAGGTTTGCTGAAGTGGGTGGGGGGTTGTTTCCTGCCTCTGACTCCCTGGAATTTAAAGTGACAGAGCCTTGATTGGGCACGGTGGCACACGCCTGTAATCTCAGCACTTTGGGAGGCCGAGGTGGGTCGGTCACAAGGTCAGGAGATCGAGACCATCCTGGCGAACACGGTGAAACCCTGTCTCTACTAAAAATACAAAAAATTAGCTGGGCGTGGTGGTGGGTGCCTGTAGTCCCAGCTACTTGGGAGGCTGAGGCAGGAGAATAGCAGGAACCCAGGGGACAGAGCTTGCAGTGAGTGGACATGGTGCCACTGCACTCCAGTCTGGGCGACAGAGCGAGATTCCATCTCAGAAAAAAAAAAACAATAAAAAAAAAATAAAGTGATGGAGTCTTGGGGACTGGAATCCAGCACCTCCTTCTGCTCTCCCCTGTGGGGACAGGGACACCAGCACTGGCCTGGCTCACCCACAGCCTCCCGGGGGGGTCCTCTGGTTGCACCTAGGGCTGCAGCTGGGCTCTGATAGAGCTGTCAGGGAAGGGGCAGTGGGTCCCTGAGTGGTGAACTGGCCCCGGTTGTTGGGAAAGTCCTGTGGTCACTTTCCTGTGGCTTCCTCCAGCCCTGGGCCGATCTGCACTTTCTCCCCGGAACTTCCCTGGATCCTCATCAGTGGGACTGGCTTGCTTCATTACAGGCGACTCCTGTTCTTCAGCTCTGTGTCCCTTTTCCTGACATTTGGACCCTGCCCAAAGCCCCCCACAAAACATACAGTTAACAAACATCCTGTGAGTCCCCCTCCAAAGATGAAGAGGATGACCTGTGTTCTCAAGATGGGCAAAGGCGAGAGTCCAGTGTCATGCTCCACCCAAATACCAGCCCCTCTCCCCAAAACCTCAATCACCAGTATGCGGAGGGCAAAGAAGTTGTGAATATTTGAGAATACATCTTTGGCCACATTCTGATCACATTCATTAGGCAATTTTCTAGAAGAAGTAGAATATCGAGGTTAACCCGTAGAGGTGTGCACACACACACACACACACACACACACATAGCTGTGATTCCTACCAACAGTGCCAACTTCTACCAATTTTAGATCTGACATCACTGCTCTTTGGTTTTCTTTTTTGCTAACCAGGAAAGAATTAGTTGACTTGGATATGCACTTCTCTGATATATGTTTCATATATTGGTCAGTAGTTTAAATTTCTTTGTTCAAATTCATTTTTTAGGATTTGTCTTGTTTAGAAGGACAGGCTTCATGCTTCCCAAATACTATTAACAGATTTGTTTTTTTTATTTGCCTATTCTTTTTGTCTTAGATTTTAATGTACAGAAATTTTACATTTTAAGTAGCTAAATCTATAGGTACACTTATTTTTCTTCTTGATCATAAGCTTAGAAAGTCCATTGCCCAACATAAAGTAAGATGAACTTCTCTGATTTCTTAAGGAGGTTTTATTAAATGATTGGATTTGTAGCATATAGTGATGTAAAGTCCACAGACATTACTTTCGATATAGAAAGTGTGATGTTGCCCTTAATTTTTCTGAGTTACTCTCATCTGTCCAACCCCAGTGAGCCACTGATTATTCCCTTCCTCTGAACCTTGTGGTTTATGGTGTTTATGGCAGTTTCATTCCGTAGCACGAAGGCGTCAATCATTAATCTCGGGTGATTAATCCTCAGGCATCTCCCTGCTCTGAGCTGAGGGATGTGGTGGTGTGGAAAGTTCTATTGCTCTGATCATGTGGTTGGTTCCACTGGCAGCCAGACCCTCTCCTCCAAGAGCCACCTCACAAGCATCAACTCAGGAGTGCTGGAAGTCATTTTATGATTAAAAAACAGCATGCAATCCAACCCACCTACCCGATTTGCCTTCCTCAATCAGAAGGGTCGCCTTCCAAATAGGATGTTGTCCATTCACCTATGAATGATGGTCTATAAACTAAGTAGCTCTTGGTCAGTCAGTAAAGAGCTGTGTATAGGGAAGTGTCCAAGTGACCATAGAATCCCCAGCAGCTCCTCACCCAGTTCTAGAGTCAGTCTGAGGGGAACAGAGGCTCCCTGCTCATGAATGTCTCCCCTTTGCCTTCCTTAGGCACCAGGATCCCATATAAACCATTTCCGTTTTGTAACAGAACTCTTCTGGGACTGCCCTCCCTGTTACAGCTTTTCCAAGATCACTGAATACATCACGAGTTTTTCAGGTTTCAAGATTATTTTATGTCCTTCAGTCACAGGGGGAGCTTCAGTTAGTGTTCCATCACAAGCTAGTAAGAGCCTCTCAAATGGAAACTTCATGATCTAAAGGCCCAGTTCCCGGGAGGTGCTCACAGCCTTTTGCCATTAGTCCTAGTCAGTGTCCCACATAGGGCACAGAGAATGCGTCGTTACCTGCAATCTGGTTTCTAGTCTACACTGTGTGGTCCACCCTCCAGGGCCAAGGGAGCTAAGGTGCTTTAAGGACTTTGCTGCAGGCCCTGATGGCTCTGTGTTAATGCTGTCAGTCTTTCTGAAGTCCCTGTCCTCTCACCTCCTGCCTGGATCTGCACCCAGCACACATTCCTGACCCCACACATTTCTCAGTGCCTGGGGCCTGGGACACATTTCTTTTCATTTATTTTTTTCCACAGAGTCTCACTCTGTCACCCAGACTGGAGTGCAGTGGCACGAATCTCGGCTCACTGCAACCGCAACCTCCTGGGTTCAAGCAATTCTTCTCCCTCAGCTTCCCAAGTAGCTGGAATTAGAGGTACCCACCACCATGCCCAGCTAATTTTTTTTTTTTTTTTGAGATGGAGTCTCGCTCTGTCGCCCAGGCTGGAGTGCAGTGGCGCGATCTCGGCTAACTACAAGCTCCACCTCCCGGGTTTACGCCATTCTCCTGCCTCTGCCTCCCGAGTAGCTGGGACTACAGGCGCCCACCATCTCGCCCGGCTAGTTTTTTGTATTTTTAGTAGAGACGGGGTTTCACCGTGTTAGCCAGGATGGTCTCGATCTCCTGACCTCGTGATCCGCCCGTCTCGGCCTCCCAAAGTGCTGGGATTACAGGCTTGAGCCACCGCGCCTGGCCTGTATTTTTAATAGAGATGGGGTTTCACCATGTTGGCCAGGCTGGTCTCGAACTGCTGACCTCGTGATCCACCCACCTCAGCCTCCCAAAGTGCTGGGACTACAGGCGTGAGCCACCACTCCTGGCCCTGGCACACATTTCTGGCCCTAGGTCAGTGTCTGGGGCCTGGCAGGTGCTTGGGGTGCTCCATTGCTCAAATCCAAGCCTGTGGAGAGGATGACATTTCAATCCCAGGTTTCTGGTGAGCCAAAAAATTTTCATTTCTGTAGTGATATCCTCTTCTATCTACCATGTGCGGGGTCAGGAGCCGACTGACTCCAAGGGTCTAGGAGTCGTGCCATTGACTTGACTGCCTAGGCTCACAAGCTGGTATCCTTCAATACCACGCATTGGGTCTGTCCTCACAGCGGCAGTGTGGGGAGGTAAGTAGCCCAAGGTCAGACAGTTGGACCTGGGTAGACACTAGACTTGGGGACAGAATTTCGAAGCCACTCTCCTGATTCCCCTGTCTCCATGGGGCCTCAGTACTAGAGCCCTCAAGGTTGGTCAGGGAGTGTTTGTGCCTTGACCATGCAAAGGGTGCCAGGCTGTGGCTAGGGATGCCCCTAGCTTTCCTCTCCCTCCTACCTACTCCTCAGCTTCTGCACGTGCCCGTCGTGGCCTCTGCGTCCTTCATTCTGTCCACTCATGCGCTCACTGGGTCCCTCCTTGGTGCCAGGCACCCGCTGCTGAGGGGTGCCAAGCCCCTGCCAGAGAAGCTTGGTGCTGGGTCACAGCTGCAAGGGGGCTGGAGGCAGTGGCATCAGGGCAGTGGTCAGTGAGGTCGCTGTTGGGGGAGGGAACGGGAGCAGAAGCTAAGAGTGGACTGAAGTCTTTAAGCCAGGAAGTAGTTCAGGGTTTAACAAGAGGAGAGACAGGCGTCCTGGGGAGGGAGCAGGCTCAGGACAGGCCTTCAGTGCCTCCTCTGAACCTCACTAGCAGCGCAGTGGGAAGCGCCTCTGCTCCTGCCCCTTCTGCTTGCCACAGCCTGGACAGGACTCAGAATCAAACCACAGGCCCCGGGTCACCACTGCCGGCAAGAACTAGTTCCTTTCCGTCCATGCACCCACGCACACAACTTGGGCCCTCCCCGAGGTACTGGGGGAGGCCATGCCCCTTTTCTGAGTGCCTAGAAGTGACCACGCCTTTTTCGGGGGTATAAAAGCGGAGGTGCACACTCGGATTCTGGCAGTGTAGCTGCGGGAAGCTTTCCACGCTCACGACCTACGGGGACCATTTCCGGACGACTTCTGATTGAGTTTGGCGCTTTTTACCCAAACTTCAGAGGGGCGAAGAGCCTCCACCTCCCTTCTCATGGGACTTTGCGGACAGAGCGCCCCGACCGCCTCGAGCGCTCCAGCAGGGCGCTATCCAGGAGCCAGGACGGCGTCGGCAACCACATCATGGCGGCCGGAGCCCAAGACCCTTAAGTTTGTTGTCGTCATCGTCGCGGTTCTGCTGCCGGTGAGTACCCGCCGCGGTCCCTGGCTGGGGAAGAGCGCACCTGGCGCCGGGAGTGGGCAGGGAGAGAGGGGGACATGGCGGGGACGCTTGGCCCGGGTCGCCTGCGGCGGGGCATGGCTGGGCAGGAGCGACCCGGCCGCGAGGGAGCAGAGCGCGCGCTCCCCCTGGCTGTCCCGTGAGGCGAGGACCCCACTGAGCTGCCCCGGAGTAAGTTCCAGAATCAACGGAGGGAGGGAGTCAAGATGGAAACTCCGGAGTAAACCTCTGGAAGCCACAGAGCGGTGGCCTCTTTCGTTCGTCCCTTCATTAATAACATTAACCCAGGCCTGGCGCGGTGGCTCCTACCTGTAATCCTAGCACGTTGGGAGGCCGGGGGAGCGGATTACCTGAGGTCGGGAGTTGGAGACCCGCCTGGCCAACTTGGTGAAACCCCGTCTCTACTAAAAATACGAAAATTAGCCAGGCATGGTGGCAGGCGCCTGTAATCCCAGCTACTTGGGAGGCTGAGACAGTAGAATTGCTTGAACCCGGGAGGCAGAGGTTGCAGTGAGCCGAGATTGCACCAGTGCACTCCAGCCTGGGCAACAGAGCAAGACTCTGTCAAAAAAAAAAAAAAAATAACTCTGTGTTTACATTGTTAAACGTGTTCCTTGGAGAACCGTTTAACAAACAGTCGGTGAAAAAGCTTTCCAACGCTTGTTTTTGCAACTTTAATTTCCTCTAGAGCCCTGAAAGTGGCAGGAAGCGGTTAACCAGTGTCTTCCACTGTCACCCGTGTGTCCCCTCTGCATCCCAGAGACAGGACCGCGGGCTGGCCCCTTCCTTCAGCATAAAAGGTGTAAAGTTCTCGTTGTGAGTTGGCTTTGGAAACTGAGATTGGTGGTGGGGTGCACAGTAAGGACGTATTATAAGTAAGATGTGCAGACTGCCAGGACTTTTTCAGAGTGATTGACGTTTCTGCCAACAGCACTTTCTAAGGTTCCTTACGTAATACCAAAACAAAAGGGGGAGGATAAAACAAGATTACAGGAACTATGAGAGTTTGCATGTTTTCTTTCAAGAAATTAATACTAAATTCAGAAAAGCAGTAACATTTACACCTCTCAAAAATTATACAGCCGACTTCTGCAATAGTTTATAGTGGATGGACCTACCTGAGGCAGGTAGAAGAATGGCTGTGTTAGGACAGTGGACCTGAAGAGAGAATGCGTGGATGACCAGTGTAGACAAGGCCAGCAACGTGAATTTCAGTTTTGGGAATGTGAACTCTATACATCCCAAAGGAGGCTTTGTTCCCTCCATCAGTCTTGCCTTATTAAATGCATTTTAATGCACAATCGTTCTTTAAAATTTTGGCGCTAACACACATCACATTAGATGTTTTATGGCAGTACATTCAGATTGATCTTCCTTTAAACAAGGGTATTGTATTTTACTGCATGTGTAAGCCACAGGTTAATTCACTGTTACTGCCTAGGGGCAGCTTGTTAGATCCCACCCTGACTTTGCCTTTGCTGATTCCAACAATGTTGTACTAAATACCCTTGTATGTATCGTGTGTCCACATATCCATGTGCACCAGCTTATTGGGCAACTCCTTAAAAGTATAATTTTACTTCTACTTCTGTGGGATAAATGATTTCAGAAGTTTCTTTAGATGTTCACAGATTTTCCTCCAAAAGACCATTGAACTCAGCATATACTCACACCTAGTCCACAAATGTGCCTGTGTCGCTACACCCTTGCTACACTTAGCTTTCATTTTTTTGCTAGTCTAGGAAGTAAAATGTCATTCATCACATTGCTATGTACTTTCATTCCTTCATGGTATTAGGAATTTTCAAGGATACAGGAGTTCTTTGGTACTGGAAGTACCGAAGTACCAAATCTACTCCCAGTAAATTACCGGGGGATCCAGATGAGACAGCAGGGGAGGGTGGTAGGGAAGACCGAATTCCCAGCTATCCTCCTGGGAAACCATGGTCAGCTGGGGCCAGTCCCTGCCACCCACCATGCCTGTGAATGAAGATAAGGTCTCCGTCCTCAGGCTTTCAGGAGGATATCAGATGAGCCTGGAGCTGAGCTCAGTTCCTGACCCCACGTCCTGGGTCTGTCAACGCTGGACTGGTTCAATCTCTGTGACAGGTGCTTCTACCCTGCCCCTCTCTTTATCAAAGTAGGAATCGAATAGATCCAACGGCTCAGAATCTCGGACTCTGAGGCTCTCAAGGACTCCTGAGATTGGAGGCTGGGAACAGCTGGGCGCTGCTGTGCTTCCCCTCCAGCTCTGTGACACTGGTGTGGCCCCAGCTCCTGCCTGTAAAGTGAAGAGGAGATAAAGATCTTCAACAGCCCTGTGTAAACCTCAGAGGGCTGTGTTACCAGGTGTGGGAGGATGAATTACATCCTCAGGGCTGGTGTCAGTCACTCAGGACTCTGGATCCCCATGGCATATGTCTTCCACCCAGCAGAGGCTGCACCTGCTCCTACCTGCACCTCAGTACCGGCTCCCTGAGCTTAGGGCAGAAACTTTTTAAGACTGGAGTGGAGCGCCATGCGGAGGGGCCCTCAAGGAACAGAGGAGCCAGAGTTCAAGTGAGGACAGTGATGGCACTGCAGGGCCACAGCCTGGTTTACCTGCCACGCTTCCAGTTGTCCTTCTGGTGGGTGCCCGGCCCGGGTTGGAGTTCGAAGAGTGAGCAGGAAAGGTCTCCCACCATGTGGCTGCAGAGGGCTGCTCATTCAGCCCCTACTGAGAGGCCACGGTCCTGGTTCCGGTCCTCTGTCCTGTATCCGGGAGTGGCAGGGCAGCGAGGCTGTAACTTCCAGGTTGGGGATGGGGGCAGTGGAGACAGTGCCATGCTCCGAGCCTGTGCTGTTGGGCAGCTGGTGTCCTGCTCCCAGCCAGTGACTGCACATTTTCAGGTAGTGGATTTTCGTAACAACCTGGGGAGATGAGGGTAGATCATTTTCCCTCTTTTACAAGTGGCAAAATGAGATTCAGGAGCAATGTCTCCAGCATTTTTGGCCTCACCTTCTGTATAAAAGCAGCCATATTTGGGCCTCTGCAGAGCTATAGTTCTCTGAGCAGTTGCTTCTCTGATCTCTGTCCTGCATTTGGCCTCTGGGAGCTCCTGTGGATCTTCAGCAGAGTCCACAGGGCTCTTTGGGGTCCCCTCTCTGTGCCACAGCCTGGAGCCTGTCCTTGGGCTGTAAGCTGTGCTCACCTCATGGGCTTGGGGAGAAAGTGATTCACCCAGGAAATAGACAGTGAGCCCTTTATTGTCTTTGGAGTCTGCTGGAGCCAGGGAGGACGGACGAACCCCATGTGAATCCTGCTCCCTGGAGCCCACGGTGTGGTGGGTGAGGTGACACCAGGAATCGTATAACTAAAGGAGGTACAGTGAGGGAGGCATGAGATCACCACCCTTGCCTCCCCCTCCTCCAGAGATGCCATGGTGGTGCAAGGCCATAGGATGTGGTATTGTTGGCCTGGAGGATGGTGTTTGGATAGAGTCACCATTGAGTCATAGAGGGAAGCTAAGCTCCCCTTTAAGGGCTTTTTTTTTTTGGCTGCTCCTGAGAATTAAATAGACATGAGACAGGTACACGGGAGAAAAGCACATACTACTGTTTTTTTTCTTGAGATGGAGTCTTGCTCTGTCACCCATGGTGGAGTACAGTGGTGTAATCTCAGCTCACTGCAACCTCCACCTCTCAGATTCAAGCGATTCTCCTGCTTCAGCCTCCTGGGTAGCTGGGATTACAGGTGCCCACCCTCGCACCTGGCTGGTTTTTGTATTTTTCGTAGAGATGGGGTTTTGCCATGTTGGCCAGGCTGGTCTCAAACTCCTGAGCTCACGTGATCCACCCGCCTTGGCCTCCCAAAATGCTGGGAATACAGGCATGAGCCACCATGCCTGGCCAACACAGACATTTATTTAACACAAGTTTTACCTGGCGCAGAAGAAGCAGTGAGAGTCAGTTACTTATGTACTGAATTAGACCAAGTAACTTGTGAAGAAGCAAGTAAATATGTGGAAGCTAAAAAGATGAGTGGTTCTATTCTAACAAGATCTGCATAGTACTCTCTTGGCCTTGACTTCTATCCTTAAAAATAAGGAGATTTCTTGGGGGAACCACCCCCAATATTTCAGCGTAGGTTCTTCCTATTTTCCCTAAGTGTTGGTTGGTCTGAGAAATAAAGAGAAAAAGTACAAGGAGAGGAATTCTACAGATGGGCCGCCGGGGGTGACATCACATATCAGCAAGTCCGTGATGCCCCTGAGCCACAAAACTAGCAAGTTTTTATTAGGGATTTCAAAAGGGGAGGGGGTGTACAAACAGGGAGTAGGTCACAAAGATCATATGCTTTAAAGGGGCAAAGAAGCAGAGCAAAGAGCACATGCTTCTGAGGAAACAGGACAAGGCAAAATCAGAAATTCCTGATAAGGGTCTATGTTCAGCAGTGCACATATTGTCTTGATAAACATCTTAAACAACAGAAAACAGGGTTCGAGAGCAGACCAGTCTGACCTCAAATTTACCAGGGCTGGTGTTTCCCAATCCTGGTAAGCCTGAGGGTACTGCAGGAGACCAAGGCATATCTCAGTCCTTGTCTCAACTGCGTAGGACAGACACTCCCAGAGCAGCTGTATATAGACCTCCCTCCAGGAATGCAGTTCTTTTCCTAGGGTCTTAATATTATATTCCTTGCTAGGAAAATAATTTAGAGGTATCTCTCCTACTTGCACATCCATTTATAGGCTCTCTGCAAGAAGAAAAATATGAGTCTATTCTGCCTGACCCCACAGGCAGTCAGACTTTGAGGTTGTCTTCCCTTGTTCCCTAAAATCACTGTTACTCTGTTCTTTTTCAAGGTGCACTGATTTCATATTGTTCAAAAACATATGTTTTACAATCAATTTGTACAGTTAGATAGACTTACAGTGGTCCTGAGGTGACATACATCCTCAGCTTATGAAGACAACAGGATTAAGAGATTAAAGTAAGACAGGTATGAGAAATTATAAAAGTATTAATTTTGAGAAGTGATAAATGTCCATATTAAAATGAAATCTTCACAATTTACGTTCAGAGATTGCAATAAAGACAGATGTAAGAAATTATAAAAGTATTAATTTTGAGAACTGATACATGTCCATGAAATCTTCACAATTTATGTTCCTCTGCCGCAACTCCAGCCAGTCCCTCCGTTCGGGGTCCCTGACTTCCCGCAACAGAGATTGTCCTATGTTTCCCTGGGGACTTTCATCTCCTGCTTTTAGGAAACACAAAAGAGGTCAAAGCATGTTCTTACACCTGATGTTTTTCAACAGCCTTTAATTCATAATAGTCAATGGGCCAGGGTGGCTGGGCAGGTGCAATGGCTCACATCTGTAGTCCTGCCAAGGTGGGTGGATCACTTGGGCCCAGGAGTTCAAGACTAGCCTGGGAAACATAGCAAAATGCTGTCTCAAAAACAAAAACCAAAATAAAACAAAACAAAACAAAAAACCACACACACACAGAAAATCATGTCGTGTGAAGGAACCTAAGCAGAATGCATACCATTTGATTCCTCATTTTATTAAAATGCAACTAATGTATTGTGACAAAAAGCAGAAGAAGTGTTGCTGGGGACATAGGAGCAAAGCGGAAGAGAGGATTACATTGAAAAATGAAGAAACACTGCAGGACGGTAGACATGTCATTATCTTATAATGGCGGTAGTTCCACGGTGTGTACATACATCCCAATCTACCAAACCACGTGCTTCAAAAATGTACACTTTGTTTCATATCCATTATACCTCAATAAATCTATTTTTAAAAAACCTTCAATAGAATATAAACACTTGAATGTATACTGTATTCCCTGTGGCACTTGCACATAGATCATGGAAATATGTTGCATAAGAAATCAGTATCCAGTTAAAATGAAATTCTAAAAGGTAATTAACATTAAAATATGCAGGGGAAAAAGGAGTGAAATTATACTAGACATCCATAGTTTTTTT
>NW_012114977.1:4488733-4497815 GCF_000951035.1 Colobus angolensis palliatus | reverse complement strand
GTATTTTTAGTAGAGACGGGGTTTCACTGTGTTAGCCAGGATCGTCTGGATCTCCTGACCTCGTGATCCGCCCGCCGCGGCCTCCCAAAGTGCTGGGATTACAGGCGTGAGCCACTGCGCCCGGCCATAACCAGTGATTACTTTAGAGACACAGTTATCAACTACCTGATGGTCGCCCAACCCTACTGGTGTCAGAAGCCGGAGAGCCCTCCTGCCCTGCTCATACCTGACTAGCTACCTACTGTAACAATTTTAGGACATAGAATATTATGGGAGCTCAAAAGGGACCTTTTGTAGTTAAAAAGGTTACTTCTTCAAGGAGTGTAATAATAATCACAAATTGTTTATGCCTAATAATACAGCTTCAAAACACATAACACAAAAATTGAATGAAAAGGAGATTAAATCAGCTGTTTCTCTGCACTTGGTAGCATGATCAGGTGAAAATGCCAGTAAAGTGGCAAGCGACCTGCACACTGTGAACCACATTGATTTAACTGACATTTAAAGAGCAGGATGGAACATCCACTGAACACTCATTCCTTTCTATGCTCATGATACTTTCACCAAGATAGACCAGGTTCTGGGCTATAAAACACACGATATGATCTCTACACTTAATGAAACGAAACTGGAAATCAGTAACAGTCCGTAGAGAATTCTAAAATTTCGTTATTGAACAGTACAATTCTAAAAAATCTGTGGTTCAGAGAAGAAATCAAAAGGGAAGGTAAAATGTTACAAGATAAATAATAATAACAATATAACTTCAAAACTGGTGTGAAATGGCTAACAGTGCTCGGGGTGAAATAATACAGCTTTCAGTGTTTCTACTAAAGAATTGGGAGTTGGGGAGACGGGGAGTTACTATCGAAGGGTATGCAGTTCCTTTGTGGAGTGATAAAAATATTCTAAGATTGATAATAGCGATGATTGCATAGCTATGAGAATATTAAAAACTACTGAAATGTAGACATTAAATGGGTGAATTATATGAATCATCATAGTTACTAATTATGTGAATTGTATCTCATTAAAGCTGTCAAAAAAAGAAAAAAATGTGAAATGTATGGCCTGAAGATCTACATTAATCAATCATAAAATATAAGCATAAATTTAAACCAAACAAAGTAACAAGGAGGAACATAAGTCAAGGAAATAGAATACAGACTACAGAAAGAACTGACAAAACGGACTGTGTGTGGTGGCTTATGGCTGTAATCCTAGTACTTTGGGAGGCCCAGGCAGGCAGAACACTTGAGCTCAGGAGTTAGACCAGCCTGGGCAACGTGGTGAAACCCCAGCTGTACAGAATACACAAATGTTAGCCAGGTGTTGGGGCACATGCCTGTCTGTGGTCCCTGCCACTTGGGGGACTGAGGTTGGAGGACCACTCGAGCCCAGGAGGCAGAGGCTGTAGTGAGCGGAGATTACACCCCTGCACTCCAACCTGGATGACAGAGGGAGACCCCGTCTCCAAAAAAAAAAAAAAAAGAAGAATTGACAAAATGCAAATTTGGTCTTCAAATGGAGTAAGAGTGTGAGAGTGTGAGAGCAGAGAAAGGAGACAGAGACATCACCTGAACCTAGAGGGACTGCGGCCTGAGAAGGAAGGATTTGAGAAACATGCCTTAGCTTTGCTGTCACCAACTACTAGACAGGCTTTGATGTGGAAGAAAGCCACATTTTGTCTTGTTTAGATCCAGGCAGTTGAACAAAGCCCAGCATAAGTAGCTTTTATTGTAACCACTTTGTTTTTACTCAGGAGCCAGATTATATTAAATTTAATTAAATAAGTCTACAATTAAATTAATTTTGTACTTTAAAACACTCCCAACTTAAAAGTTACAAAAACTATGCACAAAAATTTGAAAAATAGTTGTTGGCATGATGAAAGGTATTATTGAATTATTTAGTGTGTACTTTCTACAAGCAAGGAAATTGACATCAACACGTTACCACTATCTAATAAGCAGACTCTGTTCTGATTCTCCAGTTGTCTTTTTCTTGTCATTTATAACAGACAGATCATGGCCAGAATCCCTGAATTGCTGTTTCATCTTTTTCTGTAACTGTTTGATATTTACTGAGAACAGCTTGTCAAAGTCCCTTGTAAAGTAGAAATTACTTATTGTTTGATGCTATATCCTGACTTTCTTTAAGGTTATATTATAACCCTCATTTATAAAACTGTGTATCTGTGTGTGTGTGTGTGTGTGTGTGTGTGTGTGTGTGTGTGTGTGTGACAGAGAGAGAGAGACAGAATTCACCCACTAGGTCAATTAAACACTTGGTCAAACTAAATATATTAGATGCTATTTCGGCTTGAAGGGATCATATGTGTTTTTTGTATTCTGTTTGTTTTTGAGACGGAGTCTCGCTCTGTTGCCCAGGCTAGAGTGCAGTGGCGTGATCTGGGCTCAGAGCAACCTCCGCCTCCCAGATTCTGGAAGATGCTGAGGCATCCCAAGTAGCTGGGACTACAGGCACCCACCACCACATCTGGCTAATTTTTTGTATTTTTAATAGAGATGGGGTTTCACCGTGTTAGCTAGGATGGTCTCGATCTCCTGACCTCGTGATCCGCCCCCCACAGCCTTCCAAAGTGCTGTGATTACAGGCATGAACCACCGCACCTGGCCTTTTATATTCTTATAAAATCTTTTCTTGCCAACCACAGTGGTGTGTTCCTGTTATCCACATTACTTGGGAGACTGAGGCAGGAGGATCAGTTGAGGCCAGAAGTTCCATGCTGTAGTGGACTACGATCACACCTGTGACTAGCCACTGCATTCTAGCCTGGGCCACATAGCAAGACTCTATCAAAAAAATAAAAAATAAAAATAACTCTTCTGCTCACATTTTCTGGGGTAAAGATATTTTATGTATAATATGAGAAAAGGACACAGATATGTTTTTCTTTATAGAAAATAGCTGCCCTAACAGGCCAAGGAACAAACATGGACGCAAAAGAATGAAAGTTTGGAGTTGGAAAGAAGTCCAAGCTCTGATGGGTTTTGCCACTTGGGGTGAAGGGAATGTGAGACGGAGCCTGGGAGAGGTGAGGTCTGGAAGCCACTCACGCCCATCTCTGCCTTGTCCCCACAGGTCCAAGTTGACTCTGCCACCATCTCCCGGCAGGACGAAGCTCCCCCACCGCCAGTGGCCTCACAGCAACAGAGGCGCAGCCTCGAGGAGTGTCCAGCAGGTGCACTCTTATTTTTAAAAATCAGTTTATTTTTAATTGACAGATAAACATTGTATATATTTATGGGGTACACCATGATGTTTTGAAATATGTACACATTGTGGAACGGCTAAATCAAGCTAATTCACATACTTACCATGTATTTGTGGTAAGAACACTTAAAAATCTACTCAGCAATTTTCAGCTGTACGGATACAGAGCCCTGGGATAAGCCCTCTTTGCCCTCCTCATCTGTGGGTTCTGTAGCTGTCCTCATCTGTGGGTTTCGCATTCGTGGCTGCAACCAACACAGATCAAAATAATGGAAATGATAACACGACAATAAAAGTAGATAAAAGCAATGCAGTATAGCACTTATTTACATAGCATGTCTATTGCATTAGGTATTACAAGTAACCTCGAAATGATTTAAAGCGTATGTGCCTGGGGTATATGCAATACTCTCTCAATTTATATCAGGAACTTGAGTAAGTGCAGACTTTGCTCCATGGAATATATTCCCTGTGAATAGAAGGCAGGACTGTACAACACTTCGTTTTAATAACTGTAGTCACCATGTCACACAATACATCTCTTGAATTTATTTCCCCCATCTAACTGAAATTCTGTATCCTTTGACCAACATATGTCCAACCCACCATCCAAACATAGCCCTGGTAATTACCATTCTACTCTTTACCTCTATGAGATTAACTTTTAAGATTCCACATATGTGAGATCATGAGGTGTTTGTCTTTCTGTGCCTGGCTTATTTCACTTAGCATAGTATCTCCAGGTTCATCTGTGCTGTCAGAAATGACAGAATTTCCTTCTTTGTTAAGGCTGAATAGTATTCCATTGTGTCTGTGTACTACATTTTCTGTACCTTTTCATCATCGATGGACACTTAGGTTGATTAAATGTCTTGACCATTGTAAATAATGCTCCGGTGCACGTGGGAGGGAAGATACCTCTTCAACATACTGATGTCATTTCCTTTGGATGTATACCCAATAGTGGCATTGCTAGATCATATAGTTGTTCTATTTTTTGTTTTTTGAGGAACCTCCATACTGTTTTCCACAATGGACATACTAATTTCCATTCCCACCAACAGTGTACCAGCATTCCTTTGTCTCCCCATTGTCATCAACACTTGTTATCTTTTGTCTTTTGGATAATAGCCATTTTTACAGGTGTGAAGTGATACTTCATTGTGGTTTTGATTTGTATTTCCCTGATTAGTGATGTTGAGCATTTTTTTCATATACCTGTTGGCCACTTCTGTGTCTCCTTTTGAGAAGTGTCTATTCCGGTCCCTTGCCCATGCATCCATTTTAATTGGATGACTTGATTGCATGCTATTGACATGCTTGAGTTCTGTGTATTTTGGATATTAACCAAAATCTTGGATCTTTTGGATATCCATCTCTCATCCTGTAGGTTGTCTCTTCACTCTGTTCATTGTTTCCTTTGTTGTGCAAAACCTTTCTAGTCTGATATAATCTCATCTGTCTGTTTTTACTTTTGTTGCCTGTGCATTTGGGGTCATAGCCAAGAAATCATTGCCCACACCAACGTTGTGAAGATTTTCCCCTATGTTTTCTTGTAGTAGTTTTACAATTTCAGGGCTTATATTTAATCTTTAGTCCATGTTGAGTTGATTTTTACATATGATGTGAGATAAGGATCTTATTTCATTCTTCTGCATGTCAATATCTACTTTCCTCAACACCATTTATTGAAGAGGCTGTCTTTTCCCCATTTTTTGTTCTTGGTATCTTTGTCACAATCAGTCAACTGTAAATACATTGATTTATATCTGGGTTCACTATTTCATTCCATCAGTTTTATCTTCGTTTATGACATTACTATTCAGTTTTGATTACTATACCTTTGTAATATATTTTAAAATCAGTATGATGCCTCCATCTTTTTTTCTTTGTTTGTTTTGCTTAAGATCACTTTGGCTATTTGAGGTCTTTTGTGGTCCCATACACATTTTAGAATTGTTCTCTCTATTTTGGTAAAAAATGTCATTGGAATTTTAATAGGCATTGCATTAAATCTGTAGGTCACTTTGGGTCATATGGACAATTAAGCAATATTGAGTTTTCTAATCCATGAATGTGTACTATCTTTCCATTTATTTTTGTTACTTTCCATGTCTTTCATCAATATTTTACAGTTTTCAGATCTTTCACCTCTGTCATAAATTTATTTAAAAGAGTTGCTGCCTTGACATCCATTTTTAGGCCCGATATAAGTTGTTTAAAACCCAATCATACCACAGCATCTTTTGCCCAGTTAATAATTCCTTTCCCCGTTCAATTGTTTTTGATCTAGCACATTTGTTCTTCATCTCCCTGACCCCAAACCCAACACATCCTACAGCAGCTGACTACAATAAAACCCAATGGTTCACACCAGAGCAGTGTGAACCTTCTTTGCAGGTGTTGTCTTCCACCATCCCTATGGGAAAGCCTAGGGTATAATGCCCATGGATCTTTATAAAGGTGTAGTCCCATGGATCCTGTCTCTCTATCTCTTGCTCCCCACACACCAGGTTGTGTCCTTGGGTTGTATGGCTCCCCACTTCCCATAAGCGCTGCAAAGTGTGCTATCCTCTTCTCTCTAGAGTCTATAAGTAATACAGCACTTCTGTGTTTCCTGTGTTTTGTTCTGTTGCTTCCTCCGTGTTTTCCCTAACTGACACATCTGAACCTAACATCTTTCTCCATCTTGGCTCTCTTAAAGAGTCGCTATCTCCTAAAGAGTAGAGATAACTTAAAACTGGACTTAGGTCAGACAAGAACCACAAGGTCTTCTGCTAGTAAAAGTAATTGTCTTGTGGAAGGGACACCCACAAGATGAATACCTAAATAGGCATTAGACAGTCCACCAGGATAAATAAGTGTTCTGTGAACATCCATGATGAAATCTCCTGGATTCCCCCTCCAGGGTAAGGCTAGAATTTATAGCCACTCTACAGAGAGAAACCTCAAGACCAAATTAGAAACAAATGCAGCTACCACCTTGGTTGAATTTATTCCTAAGCATTTTTCGTGGCTATTATAAATGGGATTTTTCAGATAGTTTCTTGTTAGTGTATGAAAACACTATTGAATTTGTAAGTTGAGTTCATGTCTAACTTTATTTTGCACTGATAACAATTTACCTTTGGTCTCATAAAAAAACGATACTTTTTCTTTCTCTGTCTTGTGTTTTTGATGTCATTATTTACATCTTTTTATGTTGTATATTCCTTAACAAATCGTATTAACTATCATTTTAAAAAACACTTTTGTCTTTTAACTTTTGTACTAATGATATAAGTAATTTGTACACTATTATGATTGTATTAGAATATTCTGAACTTGACCATGTACTTACTTTAATCACCTAGTTTTATATTTTCACATAGTTTCGTGTATCCAGTTAGTGTTCTGTTCTTTCAGATTGAATGCTCTCTTCAGCATTTCTTGTAAGGCAAGAATTTACATATTTCTTGTAAGGCAAGAAATGCTAAAGATGAACTCCGACGGTTTGTTTGTTTGTTTGTTTGTTTGTTTGTCTGTCTGATAAAGCCTTTACTGCTCTTCATTTCTAAAGGACAGGCTTGCCAGGTACAGTATTCTTGGTTGGCAAGGGTCTTTTCCTTTCTATACTTTGTGTAATTCCACTCTCTCCTGGCCTGTGCCTTTTCTGCTGAGAAGCCTTCAGTAGTTGTATAAGGGTTCCTTTGTGTACATTGCTTTTCTCTTGCTGGTTTCAAAATTCTATTTGCCTTTGATTTTTGGGAATTTGTTTAAGATATGTCTTGGTGAGGATCTCTTCATATTTAATCTGTTTGGGGTTTTTTGGGCTTCATGAATGTGGATGTCCGTTTCCGTCCTGATTTGGGACATTTCCTTTAATTATTTCTTTAAATTACACTTTCTGTTCCTTTCACTTTCTCTGATGCTCCTTGGACCACCATAATGCATGTATTGTTTTTATTCACGGTAACCATTGGTACTGTTGGCTCTCTTCCCTCCTTTTCATTCTTGATTTTTTTTTTCTTTCTGTGACTTGGTAATTTCAAACTATCTGTTTTCAAGCTCACTGAGTCTTTCTTCCGATTAGTCAACTCTGCTGTTGACATTCTCTGTGGAATTTTTTAGTTCAGATATTTGTGTTGTTTAATTTTAGAATTTCTGCTTGGTTCTTTATGTTGTCTGTATGTATTAAACCACTCATTTTGTTCATGTATTGTTTTTCTGACATAGTTGTCCATCTGTATTCTCTAGTAGCTGACTGAGCTTCTTTAAGATGAGTATTTTCAATTCTTTGTCAGGCTGTTGTAAATGTCTATTTCGGGTTGGTTACTTTTGCTTCATTTTGTTTCCTTGGTGCAGTCATGATTCCCTGATTGCTCATGAGCCTAAGGCAATGTGTGGAAATGTGCTCTTTGAAGAAGCAGGGACTTATTCCAGTATTTACAGACTGGCTTTGTCAGGGAACGCCCTTCACCAATCAGCCTGTACACAGATTCTGGGCAGGCCGTGTGGTGTGGTTCAAGGCTGGTCAGAGCCTGTATCCAGAGAGGTGACCTGAGGCCTGGCTCCATGGGGGCTGAACTGGCACTGGAGTAGGCCTTGTACTTGGGTCTGCAGATGTCAGCCAGGTGCTGTGATGGGCCTCATCCTTGGGTCCACAGGGAAGGACCTGGAGTCTGAGTTCATGGGGACTGACCAGGACTAGGGCAGACCTGGAAGCTGAATCTGTGGAGTTGGATCAGGATTCTGGGTCTGTAGTGCTAGCCCGAAGGCACAAGCTAAGACTGATATCTTAGCTTATCATGCGCTTATCTCTATGTCCTTCCAGACTTCTGTCTCCTGCACTTTCTGGTTCTTTATTCCATGGGGGTACGTTGGATGATTTCTGTTAGTCAGGCACCGTGCTAATGGGGATAATTATCAGAGGCCCTGCCCTCATGGAACCTTTTCTCTGGGATAGTATTAAGACACACAGATCAAAATAACAGTCAGAAATTCCTGACAGGAACTATGAAGAATAATTAAGTGATGAGTGACACGGAGACGAGGTTGGTGGGGCCTCTCGAGGATGGTGATTTTGGCCAGTATCCAGAGTTGGACAGGGATAGTTGTGCAGAGAGCCAGAAATAGTGCTCCTGAGCAGCCTCCCCGGGAATGAGAGCCGCAGGGTGCAGGGGCTGGGGGATACTGAGCAAAGACAGGGCCACCGTAGTGAGTGGACAGCAAACAGGTCAGGTGGACCAGCATGGGCAGATCACATGTAGACGGGGCTGGATTTTATTTTGTTATTTTATTTTATTGTTAAAAAAAAAAAAAAGTAGACTGGGCATGACGTGGTGGCTCACGCCTGTAATCCCAGCACTTTGGGAGGCCGAGGAGGGTGGATCACCTGAGGTCAGGAGTTTGAGACTAGCCTGGCCAATATGGTGAAACACCATGTCTACTAAGAATACAAAAAATTAGCCGGGTGTGGTGGTAGGTGCCTGTAATCCCATCTGCTCGGGAGGCTGAGGCAGGAAAATCGCTTGAACCTGGGAGGTAGAGGTTGCAGTCAGCCGAGATCACGCCCCTGCACTCCAACCTGGGCCACAAGAGTGAAACTCTGTCTCCAAAAATAAATAAATAAATAAAATATTCCTTTTTTTTTCTTTTTTTAAGAGATGGAGTCTCGCTCTGTCGCCCAGGCTGGAGTGCAGGGGCGCGATCTCGGCTCACTGCAAGCTCTGCCTGCCGGGTTCACGCCATCCTCCTGCCTAAGCCTCAGGAATAGCTGAGACTACAGGCGCCACCTGGCTAATTTTTTGTATTTTTAGTAGAGACGGGGTTTCACCGTGTTAGCCAGGATGGTCTCCATCTT
>NW_012114977.1:4484447-4487713 GCF_000951035.1 Colobus angolensis palliatus | reverse complement strand
GGTGTCCTGTATGAGTCCCGAGTATGCTGGTCAGAAACCAGCCCTCAGCACTCCTTGGTGAACTGAGTTGAGCTGAGTGGGAGGGGATGGGGTGGTGAGGAAGGGTGGACTGACATGTGAGGGAAACACCTTCCCAAAACCTTACGCTCTGTTGTCAGGTCAAACAAATAAAAGTTCCTGCACCACGACCAGAGACACTGTGTGTCAATGTGAAAAAGGAAGCTTCCAGGATGAAAACTCCCCTGAGATGTGCCGGAAGTGCAGCACAGGGTGAGACAGCAGCCAGGGGCTCCCGGCAGCTTTCAAGAACCTGAAAAGACCTGAGTCACCTCGTACCTATATCTCTCCCCTGACCCCATGAGGCATCCCTGAGCCTATGGGGTTTCCTGAGCCTGCGGTGACCCCTCCTGGTCTATCTGCCTGTCCCTACTCCTACCCCCTGCGGCAGCCCCTTCCCATACCCTCCCTAACACGAATCCCTTTGGCCAGGCTGAATTGTTCACTGGGCACAGGAGGTGACTTTCTAGATCCCTTGAAACTTTTCAGGGGACCTAGGAAACGTGATTTCCTTTTGAAATCAGAAGAAAACACTTGAATCCAGCCTGGCTTGTATTTGTCCTTATTCCAAATTGGTTTAAAAAAATGTAATTTTTAATATTTTTTATGCAGGTGGAGACCCATAAAGGAAAAAGTGCGTGTAGCTCACAAAAATCATAATAAGGCTGTGGGTGGAGCTCCCTTAAGTTCCCATGAGGACCTGAGCCCATCCCGCTGGCCTCACTCCTGGCCCCTGACTTCTCAATAAGTCCTTCTTTTTCCTATTTGGGTTTTAGGGGCAAAGAGCAACTTGCTCATCTCTGACCCTCCACTGTTTGCTGTGATTGGGAGGAACCAGCAGCAGACAGGGTGGGGCGAGGGCTCACTGGTACTGTGGGTTAACTGGAGGAAGGGGCTGAGCTTGTGGCCACAGGAGCTTGTGATCTTCCCCTGGAGTGTGGCTCCTCCTAGTGCAGCCTCCCCTGTAGCCCAGGGAAGCTCCGTGTGTGCCCAGCACAGAAGGCTCCTGGAGCTGCAGGTCTGACCCCAGAGCAGGGAGGCCGAGGGGGCTGAAGTGCGCATGCTCAGACCCTTCCCCAGCCTCAAGAAGGGAGCATAGGGGGACCCCCTGCTGACACGAGGAACCTGTCCTTCTCTGACATCTTCTCAAGGACATTGGGCAGGGAGGGTGGCTCCTCTTTTATCCCACCTGGTCAGCTTTCCATCAGGAGTCCCCGTCTCCCTCCCTGTGTATACCCAGGTGTCCCAAAGGGATGATCAAGGTCAGTGATTGTACGCCCTGGAGTGACATCAACTGCAGTGCATCAGCTGCCAGTTCCACTGGGAAAACCCCAGTGGCGGAGGACACAGTGCCCACCAGCCTGGGAACTCCTGCCCTTTGCGGTCTCATAGCTGGCATCGTTACAGTCTTCATCATTCTGTTTGCGGCTGTGTTTGTTTACATCTTACGTCGGAAGAAACTCATTTCTTCAGTGAAAGGCATCTGCTCAGGTAGGTGCTGGCTGAGGGTGGGGGCGCTGGACACTGTCTGCCCTGCCCCCTCCCACTCCGTTCCCACAGACAGTAATCCCCATCCCTGCCCCTGGACCAAGTGTCTCCAGCCTGGCTTGTTCTTCCTCCTTGTAATCGCCCCATCCCCACATCCCGTGTATCCCCCAGGACCCTGGTCTCATCGCCTCTCTCGGGGCTGGGGGTCCCCTCATCTCCCATCCAAGTCTAGGAGGGCAGGGCCAGTTCCTCCCACTTTCAGGCCCAGCCAGGCAGGGGCAGTCGGCTTCTCAACTGGTTGACAAGGGTCAAGATGAGAAGTGGTTGCGGGATTTATTCAGCCTTGTTCAGAGCAGAATTATAGAGATTTTCCACGTGTTGGTTTTTACTCTAGTTCCCCTTCTCATTCCCCTTCCTCAGGGTGTCCCCGAATTGCAATGCCCTATTCCTGTTTCCAGCCCCAGGGCTCCTTGTCTGGTGTCCCTGCCCCCAGCCTACCCCTGTGCCCCGCTGTCCTCTGGGAGGGAGGTGCTGTGTGGGCGCCTCCCCGCCTGCTCACGAGACTCCTTCTCTTCCAGGTGGTGGAGGCGACCCCGAACGTGTGTTCAGAGTGAGTTGGTTTCTCCAGAAACGGGGGGCTTCATGGGTTCAGGAACTGCTTCCCGTCCACTGCCGCGCCCGGGTGGGCACAATTCCTTGTCCTCATAGCTGCCCTGACTCTGACGTGGCCTGGGGTATCTGGGCTGACTGTGGGGGACACTTGGCCGTTTTGAGCAGCACACAGACTGGCGGGCCGTGCTGCAGCCCCGTCCTTCCTGCAGTCTGGGTGACACCATCACTCCACAGCTGGCCCCGTGGGAATGGGGTGACCACCTGACTCACCTCAGCAGTGGGTGCTGGATGTGCTGAGCCTCAGCTGCCTGGGGTGACCTCACTGGAAGGGATTGGGGATGGCAGGTCTAGCTGCCAACTGAGAACCTTGAAGCTGAGCCCTGGGTGTGGACTTGAGTGGGCTGTTTGCCTTCCCAAGGTCTTTTTCTGGCGTTCACGTCCTTCACGAGTTCCTGGGATGGAGGACAATGCCCGCAACGAGACCCTGAGTACCAGATTCTTGCAGCCCACCCGGGTCTCTGAGCAGGAAATCGAAAGTCAGGAGCCGGCAGAGCCAACAGGTGTGACTGTACAGTCGCCAGAGGAGCCACAGTGTCTGCTGGTGAGTTGAGGAGGGACTGTGCCATGCCTGCCCTGCTGCCTGCACAGGACTTTGAGGACAGTGGGGGATGGCAGTGCCTCCGCTCTCCTGGCCCAAGGGGACGTGAAGCCTTTGGGAGACGGGACTGCAGGGGATGGAGCGGCTGCACTGAGGTGGTGACTGTGCCAGTCTGCAGGACATCTGCTTCTTATTCCTTGTCCCCAGAGCCTGGATCTCCACAGGCATACAGTGGGTGTCACAGGGTTCTTTGATGACTGACTAAGGCTGCACAAATCGTGTGCTCCTAACAAAACTCAGGGAGCCCTTGCTTGAAACAGCAGAAGTTTTAGATGTACTTCAAAATTCTCACCGCATTGAACATACTTCACAGTAAATCTTTGTCCGGATATCTGATCAAGTATGTAAGGAGGCTTCTGGGAGGAAGTAGGATTTCTGAGTCAGTGTGTAGAAGTGCTTTTGTATTACACAAACACACATATCTATTCACTTGGATTCACCAGTTTTGATA
>NW_012114977.1:4478761-4479344 GCF_000951035.1 Colobus angolensis palliatus | reverse complement strand
GCCTTGCCTCCCAAAGTGTTGGGATTACAGGTGTGAGGCACGGTGCCCCGCGCTACTGATTTTTATACATTGATTTTGTATCCTGAAATTTTGTTGAAGCTGTTTATTAGTTCCAGGAGCCTTTTAGTAGAGTCTTCAGGGTTTTCAAGAATCATACCGTCCATGAAGAGTTTTGACTTCTTCATTTCATATCTGGATGCCTTTTCTTTCTTTCTCTTGCCTGAGTGCTCTGGCTAGGACTTCCAGTACTATGTTGAATGGGAGTGGTGAGCGTGAGCATCCTTGTCTTGCTCCAGTTATCAAGGGGAATGCTTCCAGCTTTTGCCCATTCAGTATGATGTTGGCTGTGAGTTTGTCATAGATGGCTCTTACCATTTGTTCCAATGGGAACTTTCTAATGTTTTTTAATATCCAAAAGAGCAAACACCTCTTCCATACTTTTTCAAAATGTATTATTTTACCCAGATAAAATTCACAATTAAAAGATTTCCTCCATCCTTCCCTCCTGAAAAAACTTGGCATTTTTGTCAATTCGCTTTAAAATTAAAAATTAATCTAGAAATACTGAATATTTTATAAATAT
>NW_012114977.1:4474383-4478215 GCF_000951035.1 Colobus angolensis palliatus | reverse complement strand
AATATTCGGTATCTCCTTATCAAAGGAGATAACATTTGGTGTCAAGTGTTTTATTGTAATTGAGTTGTGATTTGTGTTTCTCTTCAAACAGATTATTCCTGTTTCTTATGGCTGTTTGGTACTTCGTATCCAGCATGAGTTGGATAGCCTTGTAATTCTGTTTGCTAATTTATTGCATCTGCTATGTTTTTAACATTTCTCCAAGCATACATTCCTATTTCAGTATTGGTAGTTTCATTTTTAGGGATTTTAAATGACATTGAAAATAGTGATTATTATGTCTGCCCTCTTCCAAGAGTCTCGCCTCATTTTAATTTTCCATCTTGTTGCCTAGGCCAGACCTTTCAGAACCATGTTCAGCTGTGCTTAGGGAAGGCAGGTGTTTGGGTCCTGATTTGATTTCTGGAGAAGTTCACTTTTGGCTTCATATAGAAATTCTCATAATCAAGAGCACAACCTACTATTCTGAAAGGTTCTGAAAAAGATCAGAATTGGTGTTTAATTTTACCAATTGTCTCTCCAGCGACCATGGAGACTACTGTTTTATTTAATTACACTATTGATATGGTACAGTATTAATGATCAAAGGTCATTTACAGTCTTGGAATAAATCATTTTGTTAGGTTTTCCTGGGTGCTCTCATATATACTCTTCTGCCAAGACTTCTGCTGGTGAGAATTGTGTAAGGAAGTGATCATTTCCTGTGAGGGTGGGTGGGAGTTGATTAGATGGGGCAGAAGGGGACTTTCTGGGGTGGTGGCAATGTTCTATGTCTTGATCAGGGGATAATTACCCAGGCATATACAGTAGTCAAACTTGGGCAGAACACTTACAAAGTGAGCATGTACTGCATGCCACTTGTGTCTCAATGAGTCACCAGCACACAGAGCCCAAGAGCTATGCAGGACCAGAGGTTTGTCTCCATCTCCATGGAGACCCGAGATGGGAAGCGCTGCAGGTCTCTTGCTGGCTGGTGGTCGGGGTCAGTACTGGACTGCACGACTCCTGACTCTGACCAGAGCATTCACTACTGTGTGTTACAGGAACAGGCAGAAGCTGTAGGGTGTCAGAGGAGGACGCTGCCGGTTCCAGTGAATGACGCTGACCCCACTGAGAGTAAGTGTTTTGTGCCTTGAGACAGGGAATAGGGACAGTGTCCTAACTGCTGTCCCTATAGCTGAGAGGGCTCTTCTGGAGCCTTCACTGCTGGAAGCAGGGGGTCCCATGTCGATCCTGTGCTGATTGTCCTTGGAGCATCGAGACCCTAAATCTCTTCTCTCTTCTCAGTCAACACCTTGCTGCATGCCTCGGCAACACTGGAGGAAGGACATGCAAAGGAAACAATTCAGGACCACATGGTGGACTCCGAGAAGCTCTTTTATGAAGATGACGCAGGCTTTGCTACGTCCTCCCTGTGAAAGAATCTCTTCAGGAAACCAGAGCTTCCCTCGTTTACCTTTTCTTCTAGAAGGGGAAGCAGCCTGGAAGAGACAGTCCAGTACTTGACCCATGCCTCAGCTAACTCTGCGATCCAATATGGTGCAGCTTACCAAAGGTCCTAGAAGTTTGTCAACGCACTTGAAGTAATTTTTATGAAATACTGCGTGTGATAAGGAAACTGGGAAAATTTGTATAAGACTCTTGGCGGCATAGTTATATGATTGTCTATTAACGGTGGTTTTCGTCCAAGTGCGGTGGCTCATACCTGTAATCCCACCACTTTGGGAGGCTGAGGTTGGTGGATCGCTTGAGTTCAGGAGTTTGAGACTAGCCTGGTCAACACAGTGAAACTCTGTCTCAATTTAAAAAGAAAAAAAGTGGTTTTAGGATGTCATTCTTTCCAGTTCTTCATCATGAGACAAGTCTTTTTTCTATTTCTTACATTGCAAGCTCCATCTCTACTGGTATGTGCATTTAATGACATCTAACTATAGATGCCGCACAGCCACAATGGTTTACCTTGTAGTTTTTTAACTTTAGAATGGGATTATCTGGTTATTAGCTGTATTTTCAGTTTAGGATATTTCTGAGTTAATGATGAGATTATCAAGACATAGTCCTGTGCTAAGTCATGAGCATATGGACTTATGAGGGTTCGACTTAGAGTTTTGAGCTTTAAGATAGGATTATTGGGGCTTACCCCCACCTTAATTAGAGAAACATTTGTATTGCTTATTACCGTATGCTGTATTATCTATTTTCCGATTTTTGTATAATGATGTAAGCATGGAAAAACTTTAGGAAATGCACTTATTAGGCTGTTTCCATGGGTTCCCTGGGGGTGCAAATCAGCAGTCAAAAATGACTAGAAATATAACTAGTGACGAAGGGAGAAATCCTCCCTCCGTGGGAGGCACTGACTGTGTTCCAGTTCTCCCTCCTACACCCTGACACTGGACACGGGTTTGATGACTGGCAACTTCTCAGGGGGCCAGTCTGTCTTACTTGATAATTTTAGAGGTATACAGCCATATTTATTTATAACTAAATATTGATTTATTTTTATTTATAAGTAGACGTTTACATATGCCCAGGATTTTGACGAGCATGGTATCTTTGGGAAGCCATATGTCTGGTTAGTACTGCTGGGACAGTCATGGAACTGCATCTTCCTACGTGTCCACAGCAGATGAGGACAGTGAGAATTATGTTAGATCTGAGACTGTGAAGAGCTTCTCTTTCAAGCGCCATTACCATTGAGTATTAGTGAATCTTGGGCCACCTTTGGACTCAGGGCAGAGCAGGTGTTTATCTTCCCCAGGATCTGCCATGGCATCAGGAGGGAGGAGTGGACAGTGCTTGGGAATGGTGTGAAATGGTTGCTGACTCAGGAGTGGATGGGCCCCTCTCCCTTCTGGTGGTCTGTGACCCTGAGTCCCTGGGATGCATTTTAGGGTAGAGATTCCTGAGCTGCATTTTAGGGTACAGATTCCCTATTTGAGTCACTTGGCTTCTCTGTAAGCATCTGATTCATCTCAGTAATACCAATTCTTAAACACTATGACAACGGGACCTCAAATGGCTGACACATTTGTCCTTGTGTCACGTTCCATTATTTTATTTAAGAACCTCAGTAATCATTGTAGCCTCTTTCCAACAAACCCTTCTCCACAGTACTCCAGTCACGGTAGGATAAATTACAGATGTAGTCATTCTAGGGGTTTCAGTCTTTTCCATCTCAAGGCATCGTGTGTTTTGTTCCGGGACTGGTTTGGTGGGGACAAAGTTAGAATTGCCTGAAGATCGCACATTCAGAGTGTTGTGTCCGTGGAGTTTTAGGAGGGGGTGGCCTTTCTGGTCTGAGCACTTCCATCCTCTCCCACTTCCATCTGGTGTCCCACGCGTTGTCCCCTGCGCTTCTGGAAGGCACAGGGTGCTGCTGCCTCCTGGTCTTTGCCTTTGCTGGGCCTTCAGTGCAGGAGACTCGGCCTCAAAGCTCAGAGGGAGCCAGTCCGGACCCAGCTCCCTTGTCCCTTCCTCAGAGGCCTTCCTTGAAGATGCATCTGGACCATCAGCCTTATCAGTGTTTAAGCTTATTCCTTTAAAGTAAGCTTCCTGAGAACGTGAAGTTGTTGGGGTTTTGGGGGGTTGGATATTTGTTTAGGTTTTGCTGTATACCCAGGCCAAATAGCACATAACACCTGGTTATATATGAAATGTTCATATGTTTATGACCAAAATAAATGAAACCTCATATAAAAAGAGGTGTGGTGTTCGTTTATTTCCATCCTCCCCTCCTCTTGTGACACAGCTCTGAGTGACAGGAGGCCAGGGCTTCCTTCCTGCTGGAATTCTTACTTGTCCCTTCTCTGCCTTCAGGCTTGGCCCGCCT
>NW_012114977.1:4469334-4472148 GCF_000951035.1 Colobus angolensis palliatus | reverse complement strand
TCTAGCCTGGGCGGCAAGAGTGAAGCTCCATCTCAAAATAAATAAATAAATAAATAAATAAATAAATAAAGCAGATTTATTAGAGAAAGTAGGAAAACGTGTAGCAAGGACGCAATGGGCAAGCCCGCAGAAGAGGAGCTGACTGCAAAGTGACAAAGGCTTGTTGGAGATTTTATAGGCTAGCGTTTATGCCGACTGTTGAAGAGGGCTTTGTGCAGTACTGATAAGCCAAGGTTGCAGTGAGCCAGCCTGCAGGTGTCTGATGATAGCTGAGTGTGGGAAGATTGTGAGTTATTTGCACAGGAGGGCTCTGTGTCCTGGACCATGAAGAAAGGCAGACTTATGCAAACCATGAAAATGGGAGACAGGTTGAGGATGCGCACCCATGACATAGCCACAGGAGCTTTTGATGACATGGCCCAAGGTGGTCAGCGCACAGTTTGGTTTTATACTTTGCTTTTGTTGTTGTTGTTATTGTTGTGTTTGGAGACAGAGTCTTGCTCTTGTTGCTCTGTTCACCTAGGAACAACGGTTTACAAACTAAGTAGCTCTTGGTCAGTCAGTAAAGAGCTGTATATAGGGAAGTGTCCAAGTGACCCTAGAATCCAGCAGCTCCTCACCCAGTTCTAGAGTCAGTCTGAGGGGAACAGAGGCTCCCTGCTCATGAGTGTCTCCTCTTTGCCTTCCTTAGGCACCAGGATCCCATATAAACCATTTCCATTTTGAAATAGAACTCTTCTGGGACTGCCCTCCCCGTTACAGCTTTTCCAAGATCACTGAAGACATCATGAGTTTTTCAGGTTTCAAGATTACTTTATGTCCTTCAGTCACAGGGGGAGCTTCAGTTAGTGTTCCATCGCAAGCTAGTAAGAGCCTCTCAAATGGAAACTTTATAGTCTAAAGGCCCAGTTCCCGGGAGGTGCTCACAGCCTTTTGCCATTAGCCCTAGTCAGTGTCCCACATAGGGCACACAGAATGTGTCATTACCTGCAGTCTGGTTTCTAGTCTACACTGTGTGGTCCACCCTCCAGGGCCAAGGGGCCTGAGGTGCTCTGAAGACTTTCCTGCAGGCTTTGGTGGCTCTGCATTAATGCTATCAGTCTTCCTGAAGTCCCTGTCTTCTCACTCCCTGCCTGGATCTGCACCCAGCACACATCCCTGACCCCACAAACTCCTCAGTGCTAGAGAGACCTGGCACACATTTCTGATCCTAACTCAGGGCCTGGGGCCTGGCAGGTGCTCAGGGTGCTCCATCACTCAAATCCAAGCCTGTGGAGAGGATGACATTTCAGTCCCAGGTTTCTCACGAGCCATAAAACCTTAGTTTCTATAGTGCTATCCTCTTCTATCCACCATGTGAGGGGTCAGGAGCCGACTGACCCCAAGGGTCTAGGAGTTGTGCCATTGACCTGACTGCCTAGGCTTACCAGCTGGCACCCTTCAATACCACACATTGGGTCTGTCCTCACAGCAGCAGTGTGCTTAACTCGATGGGGAGGTAAGTAGCCCAAGGTCAGACAGCTGGACCTGGGTAGACACTAGACTTGGGGACAGACTTTGGAAGCCACTCCCCTGATTCCCCTGTCTCCATGGGGCCTCAGTACTAGAGTCCTCAAGGTTGGTCAGGGAGTGTTTGTGCCTTGACCATGCAAAGGGTGCCAGGCTGTGGCTGGGGATGCCCCTGGCTTTCCTCTCCCTCCTACCTACTCCTCAGCTACTGGAAGTGCCTGTCATGGTCTTGGTGTCCTTCATTCTGTCCACTCATGCATTCACTGGGCACCTCTTTGGTGCCAGGCACCCGCTGCTGAGGGGTGCCAAGCCAGAGAAACTTGGTGCTGGCTCACAGGAGCAGGGGGGCTGAAGGCAGTGGCATCAGTGCAGTGGTCAGTGAGGTTGCTGTGGGAGGAGGGAGTGGGAACAGAAGCTGAGTGGACTGAGGTACTTAGGCCAGGAGGTCCTTCAGGGTTTAAGAAGAGGAGAGACAGGCGTCCTGGGGAGGGAGCAGGCTCAGGACAGGCCTCCAGTGCCGCCTTTGAACCTCACTACTCGGACTACAGCAGCGCAGTGGGCAGCACCTCAACTCCTTCCCCTTCTACTGGCCACAGCCTGGACAGGACCCGGAATCAAACCACAGGCCCTGGGTCACTGCTGCTGGCAAGGACTAGTTTCTCTCAGTTCAGGCACCAACGCACACAACCTGGGCCCTCCCCGAGGTGCTGGGGAAGGCCGTGTCCCTTTTCCGAGTGCCTGGAAGTGACTGCTGGAAGGGAGAACAAGTGACCACGCCTTTTTCCGGAGTATAAAAGCGGAGGCGCGCGCGCCAATTCTGGCAGTGTAACTGCGATTCTGGCAGTGTAGCTGCGGGAACCTTTCCCCGCGCACGAGCTACCGGGACGATTTCCGGACGATTTCTGATTGATTTTGGAGCTTTTTACCCAAACTTCAGGGGGGCGAAAAGCCTCCACCCACCTCCCTTCTCATGGGACTTTGCGGACAGAGCGCCCCGACCGCCTCGAGCGCTCGAGCAGGGCGCTCTCCAGGAGCCAGGACGGCGTCGGGAACCACACCACGGCTGCGGGACCGCAAGACCCTTAGATTCGTCCTCTTCATCATCGTCGCGGCTTTGCGGCTGGTGAGTACCCGCCGCAGTCCCTGGCTGGGGAAGAGCGTAGCTGGCGCCGGGAGTGGGCAGAGAGAGAGGGGGACACGGCAGGGACGCTAGGCCTGGGTCGCCTGCATGCCCGGGCAGGACGAACCCGTCGTCGCAGTCGGGAAGATTGGGGGGGTCCCCTGGCTGGGCAGGAGCGACCCGGC
>NW_012114977.1:4465914-4468394 GCF_000951035.1 Colobus angolensis palliatus | reverse complement strand
TGTTCCTTGGAGATCGGTTTAACAAACAGCGAGTGAAAAAGCTTTCCAATGCTTTTTTTGCAACTTTCACTTCCTCTGCCCTGAGAGTGGCAGGAAGCGGTTAACCAAGGTGCTTGCAGTCAGTGTCTTCCACTGTCACCCGTGTGTCCCCTCTGCATCCCACGGGCAGGACGGCAGGCTGGCCCCTTCCTTCGGCATGAAAGGTGTAAAGTTCTCGTTGTGAGTTGGCTTTGGAAACTGAGATTGGTGGTGCGGTGCGCAATGAGGATATATTATAAATAAAATGTGCAGACTGCCAGGACTTTCTCAGAGTGATTGACGTTTCTCCCAAGAGAGCTAAGGCTCCTTCTATAATACCAAAAAAGAGGGAGGACAAAACAAGGTTATAGGAACCATGAGAGTTTGCATGTTTTCTTTCAACAAATTCATACTAAATTCAAAAAGCGGTAACATTTTCACCTCTCAAAAATAACACAACTGACTTCTACAATAGTTTATAGTGAGTGGACCTACCTGAGGCAGCTAGAAGAATGGCTGTGTCAGGACAGTGGACCTGAAGAGAGAATGTGTGGATGACCAGTGTAGACAAGGCCAGCAACATGAATTTCACAGTTTTGGGAATGTGAACTCTATACATCCCAAAGGAGGCTTTGATCCCCCCATCAGTCTTGCCTTATTAAATGCATTTCAATGCACAATTGCTTTTTAAAATTTTGGAGCTAACACAGATCACATTAGATATTTTATGGCAGTACATTCAGATATCTTCCTTTAAACAAGGGTATTGTATTTTACTGCATGGGTAAGCCACAAGTTAATTCACTGTTGCTGCCTAGGGGAAGCTGGTTAGATCCCATCCTGACTTTGCCTTTGCTAATTCCAACAGCATTATACTAAATACCCTTGTATGTATCATGTGTCCACATATCCATGTGCACCAGCTTATTGGACAATTCCTTACAAGTTGAATTCTACTTCTCTACTTCTCCTTCTGCGGGATAAATGACTTCAGAAGTTTCTTTAAATGTTCATGAATTTTCCTCCAAAAAACCATTGAACCCAGCTTACGGTCACACCTAGTCCACAAATGTGCCTGTGCCCTTACACCCTTGCTAGACTTAGCTTTCATTCGTTGCTAGTCTAGGAGGTAAAACGTGATTCATTACATTGTTACTCCTTTTCACTCCTTCATGGTATTAGGAATTTTCAAGGATACAGGAGTTTTTGGTACTGGGAGTAGATGATCGGGGGATCCAGATGAGACAGCAGGGGAGGGCGGCAGGGAAGACCAAATTCCCAGCTGTGCACTTGGAAAACCGTGGTCAGCTGGGGCCAGTCCCTGCCAGCTGCCATGCCTCTGACTGGAGATAAGGTCTCCATCCTCAGGCTGTCAGGAGGACATCAGATGAGCCTGGAGCTGAGCTCAGTTCCTGACCTGAGGTCCTGGCTCTGTTAATGTTGGGCTGGTCCAATCTCTGTGTCAGGTCCTTCCACGCCATCCCTCTCTTCATCAAAGGAGGAAGTGACAAGTTCCAACAGCTCAGAATCTCAGACTCTGAGGCTCTCAAGGACTCCTGAGATTGGAGACTGGGATGACCTGGGCCCTGCTCTGCTTCCCCTCCAGCTCTGTGACACTGGTGAGGCCCCAGCTTCTGCCAGTAAAGTGAAGAGGAGATAAAGATCTTCAACAGCCCTGTGTAAACCTCAGAGGGCTGTGTTAGCAGGTGTGGGAGGACAGATCACATCCTCAGGGCTGGTGTCAGTCACTCAGGACTCTGGATCCCCAGGGCATATGTCCTCCGCCCAGCAGAGGCTGCACCTGCTCCTACCTGCACCTCAGTACCGGCTCCCTGAGCTTAGGACAGAAGCTTTTGAAGACTGGAGTGGAGCGCCATGCGGAGGGGCCATCGAGGAACAGAGGAGCCAGACCTCAAGTGAGGATAGCGATGGCATTGCAGGGCCACAGCCTGCTTTACCTGCCACGGTTCCAGTTGTCCTTCTGGTGGGCGCCCAGCCTGGGTTGGAGTTCAAAGAGTGAGCAGAAAAGGTCTCCTACCATGTGGCTGCAGAGGGCTGCTCATTCAGCCCCTACTGAGAGGCCACGGTCCTGGTTCCAGTCCTCTGTCCTGTATCCGGGAGTGGCAGGGCAGCGAGGCTCTAACTTCCAGGTTGGATATGGGGGCAGTGGAGACAGTGCCATGCCCTCAGCCTGTACTGTTGGGCAGCTGGTGTCCTGTTCCCAGCCAGCAACTGCACATTTTCAGGTAGTGGATTTTCCTAACAACCTGGGGAGATGAGGGTGGATCGTTTTCCCTGTCTTACAAGTGGCAAAATGAGATTCAGGAGCAATGTCTCCAGCATTTTTGGCCTCACCTTCTGTATAATAGCAGCCATATTTGGGCCTCTGCAGAGCTAGAGTTCTCTGAGCAGCTGCTTCTCTGATCTCTGTCCTGCATTTGGCCTCTGGGAGCTCCTGTGGG
>NW_012114977.1:4459109-4461854 GCF_000951035.1 Colobus angolensis palliatus | reverse complement strand
TCCTGCCAAGGTGGGTGGATCACTTGAGCCCAGGAGTTCAAGACCAGCCCAGGAAACATAGCAAAATGCTGTCTCAAAAACAAAAACCAAAATAAAACAAAAACCAGAAACCAAAAAACCACACACACACAGAAAATCATGTCGTGTGAAGGAACCCAGGCAGAATGAATGCATACCATTTGATTCCTCATCTTATTAAAATGCAACCAATGTATTGTGACAAAAAGCAGAATCAGCATTGCTGGGGACATAGGAGCAAAGCAGAGGAGAGGATTACATTGAAAAATGAAGAAACACTGCAGGACGGTAGACATGTCGTCTTATTGTGGCGGTAGTTCCACAGTGTGTACGTACATCCCAATCTACCAAACTACATGCTTCAAAAATGTACACTTTGTTTCCTATCTATTATACCTCAATAAATCTATTTTTAAAAAACCTTCAATAGAATATGAACACTTGAGTGTATACTGTATTCCCTATAGCACTTGCACATAGATCATGGAAATATGTTGCATAAAAAGTTAGTACCCAATTGAAATTGAATTCTAAAAGGTAATTAACATTAAAATGTGCAGGGGAAAAAAGAGTAAAAACATTAGACTAGACAATCATAGTTTAAATGGTAAACTTATAGGTCTATTTCGATATCAATTATTGCACTAACTGTAAATCCACTGGACACTACAGTTCAAAGGTAGAAAGGGTTTGAAGGGCTGAAAAAAACAAGACTCAGCTATAACTTGTCTATATGAGATGGGACTTAAAAGGAAGACACAGATGCTGTCTGTGGAAGGCAAATAGATGGAAAAAGATACACCATGCAGAGTGTAAGGCCAAGAAAACTGCCGTGGCTATCTCAGTATCAGATGAAGTTGATTTTGTTAGCGGTGGACCAGATCCGAGTTACCCTACGTTGAAGGCAGCGAATCCGTACCAGTCCACAGCACCTTCAACTCTTCGCCTCCTGAGAAGAAAGAATTGGACTGAGGGACATAAGGCAGAAGGAGAGACGGAGGCAAGTTTCAAAGCAGGAGTGGAAATTCATTAAAAAGCTTTAGAACAGGAAGGAAAAGAAGAAATGGAAAGAAAAGAAGGAAAGTACAACTTGGAAGATGGCCGAGCAGGTGACTTGAGAAACTAAGTGCACAGCCGGCCAGCCTGAGTCGGGATTTTATAGGTTGGCATGCTTATACAATCTTGCCTTACTTCTCCCCATTCCTGAAATCTCATTGGGAAGCTGCTGATCAGTTTCAGGTGTTTTCTATGTATTAGGAGACTGCCTTTTACTGGCATCGGCTTTAACCAGTCATTACTTTAGAGATACAGTTATCAACCACCTGATGGTCGCCTAACACTGCTGGTGTCAGAAGCGGGGAGCTCTCTCCTGCCCTGTTCATACCTGACTAGCTACCTACTGTAACAATTTTAGGACACAGAATATTATGGGAGATCAAAAGGGACCCTTGTAGTTAAAAAGGTTAATTCTTCAAGGAGTGTAATAATAATCACAAATTGTATATGCCTAGTAATACAGCTTCAAAACACATGATGCAAAAACAGAATTAAAAAGAGATTAAATCAGCTGTTTCTCTGCACTTGGTAGCACGATCAGATGAAAACGCCAGTAAAGTGGCAAGCGACCTTCACACTGTGAACCACCTTGATTAAACTGACATTTAAAGAGCAGGATGGAACATCCACTGAACACTCATTCCTTTCTATGCTCATGATGCTTTCACCAAGATAGACCGGGTTCTGGGCTATAAAACACACGATACGATCTCTACACTTAATGAAACGAAACTGGAAATCAGTAACAGTATCCATAGAGAATTCTAAAATTTGGTTATTGAACAGCACATTTCTAAAAAATCTGTGGTTCAGAGAAGAATTCAAAAGGGAAGGTAAAATATTTCAAAATAAATAATAATAACAATATAACATCAAAACTGATTGGAAATCGCTAACAGTGCTCGGGGTGAAATAATACAGCTTTCAATGTTTCTGTTAAAGAATTGGGGGTTGCGGAGATGGGGAGTTACTACCGAAGGGTATGCAGTTCCTTTGTGGAGTGATAAAAATATTCTAAGGTTGATTATAGCGATGATTGCATAGCTATGAGTATATTAAAAACTACTGAAATGTAGACATTAAATGGGTGAATTATATGAATCATCTTAATTACTAATTATGTGAATTGTGTCTCATTAAAGCTGTCAAAAAAAGAAAAAATTGTGAAATGTATGGCCTGAAGATCTACATTAATCAATCATAAAATATAAGCATAAATTTAAACCAAACAAAGGAACAAGGAGGAACATAAATCAAGGAAATAGAATACAGACCACAAAAAGAACTGACAAAACGGACCGTGTGTGGTGGCTTATGCCTGTAATCCCAGTACTTTGGGAGGCCCAGGCAGGCAGAATGCTTGAGCTCAGGAGTTGGACTAGCCTGGGCAACGTGGTGAAACCACAGCTGTACAAAATACACAAATATTCGCCAGGCGTTGGGGCACACTCCTGTCTGTGGTCCCTGTCACCTGGGGACTGAGGTCAAAGGACCACTTGAGCCTGGGAGGCAGAGGTAGTAGTGAGCAGAGATTATGCCACTGCACTCCAACCTGGATGACAGAGGGAGACCCTGTCTCCAAAAAAAAAAGAATTGACAAAATGCAAAGTTGGTCTTTAAATGGAGTAAGAGTGTGAGAGTGTAAGAGCAGAGAAAGGAGACAGAGACATC
>NW_012114977.1:4457865-4458196 GCF_000951035.1 Colobus angolensis palliatus | reverse complement strand
TGTCTTCTCCTTGTCATTTATACCACACAGATCATGGCCGGAATCCCTGAATGGCTGTTTCATCTTTTCGTGTCACTCTTTGATATTTAGTGGGAACAGCTTGTCAAAGTCCTTTGTAAAGCAGAAATTACTTAATGTTTGATGCTATATCCTGACTATATTATAACCCTCATTTGTAAAACTGTGTATCTTTATGTGTGTGTTTGTGTGTGTGTATGTGTGTGAGAGAGAGGGAAAGAGAGACAGAATTCACCCACTAGTAAATTAAACACTTGATCAAACTAAATATATTAGATGCTATTTCTGCTTGAAGGGCTCATGTGTTTTTTGT
>NW_012114977.1:4446846-4453820 GCF_000951035.1 Colobus angolensis palliatus | reverse complement strand
AAAAATCAGTTTATTTTTAATTGACAGATAAACATTGTATATATTTATGGGGTACACCATGATGTTTTGAAATATGTACACATTGTGGAATGGCTAAATCAAGCTAATTCACATACTTATCATGTATTTGTGGTAAGAACACTTAAAAATCTACTCAGCAATTTTCAGCTATACGGATACAGAGCCCTGGGATAAGCCCTCTTCGCCCTCCTCATCTGCAGGTTCTGCATTCGTGGTTGCAAACAACACAGATCAAAAACATGTAGAAAAAATAATGAAAATGATAATACATCAATAAAAGTAGATAAAAAGCAATGCAGTATATAGCACTTATGTACATAGCATGTTTATTATATTCGGTATTACAAGTAACCTAGAGATGAGTTAAAGCATATATGCCTGAGTTATATGCAATACTATCCCAATTTGTATCAGGGAGTAGAGTATGTGCAGTTTGTTTCACGGAATATATTCCCTGTGAATAGAAGGAAGAACTGTTCAACGTTGTTTTAATAACTGTAGTGAGCATGTCGCACAATACATCTCTTGAATTTATTTCCCCCTGTCTCACTGAAATTTTGTATCCTTTTACTAACATCTCTCCAACCCACCATCCAACTGCAGCACTGGTAATCACCATTCTACTCTCTACCTCTATGAGATTAACTTTTAAGATTCCACATATGTGAGATCATTTCTGTGCCTGGCTTATTTCACTTAGCATAGTATCTCCAGGTTCATCTATGCTGTCAGAAATGACAGAATTTCCTTCTTTGTTAAGGCTGAATAGTATTCCATTATGTCTGTGTAGTCCATTTTCTGTACCTTTTCATCATCGATGGACACTTAGGTTGATTAAATGTCTTAACCATTGTAAATAATGCTCCAATGCACATGGGAGGGAAGATATCTCTTCAACATACTGATGTCATTTCTTTTGGTTGTATACCCAATAGTAGGATTGCTAGATCATACAGTTGTTTTATGTTTTGTTTTTTGAGGAACCTCCATACTGTTTTCCATAATGGCTGTACTAATCTCCATTTCCACCAACAGTGTACCAGCGTTCTTTTTTCTCCCCATCATCATCGACACTTGTTACCTTTTGTCTTTTTGGTAATAGCCATTCTTACAGGTGTGTAGTGATACTTCACTGTAGTTTTGATTTGCATTTCCCTGATCAGTGATGTTGAGCATTTTTTCATGTATCTGTTGGCCACTTCTATGTCTCCTTTTGAGAAGTGTCTATTCAGGTCCTTTGCCCATGTGTCCATTTTAATTGAATTATTTGATTGCACGCTATTGAGATGTTTGAGTTCCTGTGTATTTCGGATGTTAACCAAAATCTTGGATATTTTGGATATTGATCTCTCAACCTGTAGGTTGTCTCTTCACTCTGTTCCTTGTTTCCTTTGTTGTGCAGAATCTTTTTAGTCTAACGTAATCTCATCTATTTTTGCTTTTGTTGCCTGTGCTTTTGGGGTCATAGCCAAGAAATCATTGTGCAGATCAACATCCTGAAGATTTTTCCCCTGTTTTCTTCGAGTAGTTTTACAGTATCAGGCCTTATGTTTAATCTTTAGTCCATTTTGAGTTTTTACATATGATGTGAGATAAGGGTGTTATTTCATTCTTCTGCATGTCAATAACTTATTTTCTCAACACCATTTATTGAAGAGGCTGTCCTTTCCCCATTTTGTGTTCTTGGTATCTTTGTCACAATCAGTCGACTGTAAATGCATTGATTTATATCTGGGGTCACTATTTCATTCCATCAGTTTATCTTCATTTATGCCATTACTATTCAGTTTTGATTACTATACCTTTGTAATATATTTTAAATTCAGTTAGTATGATGCCTCCATCTTTGGTCTTTCTCTTTGTTTTGCTTAAGACCACTTTGGCTATTTGAAGTTTTTTGTGGTTACATACAAATTTTAGAATTGTCTTCTCTGTTTTGGTGAAAAATGTCATTGGAATTTTAATAGACATTGCACAGAATCTATAGATCACTTTGGGTAGTTGGATGATTAAACACTACTGAGTTTTCTAATCCATGAACATGTACTGTCTTTCCATTTATTTGTGTCACTTTCCAATTCTTTCATCAATGTTTTAAAGTTTTCAGACCTTTCACCTCTGTCATAAATTCATTTAAAAGAGTTTCTGCCTTGACAACCATTTTTAGGCCCGATATAAGTTGTTTAAAACCCAATCATACCACAAGATCTTTTGCCCAATTAATAATTCCTTTCCCTCTTCAATTGTTTTTGATCTAGCACATTTATTCTTCATCTCCCTGACCCCAAACCCAACACATCCTATAGCAGCTGACTACAATAAAACCTAATAGCTCACACCAGAGCAGTGTGAACCTTCTTTGCAGGTGTTGTCTTCCACCATCCCTGTGGAAAGCCTAGGCTATAGTGCCCATGGATCTTTATAAAGGCCTAGTCCCATGGGTCCTCTCTGTCTCTTGCTCCCCACACACTGGCTAGTGTCCTTGGACTGGATGGCTCCCCACTTCTTGTAAATGCTGCAAAGTGTGCTCTCCTCTTCTCTCTGGAGTCTGTAAGTAATACAACACCCCTTCTGTGTTTCCTGTGTTTTGTCGTGTTGCTTCCTGTGTTTTCCCTGACACATCTGAACCTAACTTCTTTCCCCATCTCGGCTCTCTTTTAAAGAGTGGCTATCTCTTTAAAGATAGAGATAACAAAACTAGACATAGGTCAGGCAAGAGGCACAGGGGCATCTGCCAGTAAAAGTAATTGTCTTGTGGAAGGGACACCTACAAGATGAACACCTAATTAGGCATTAGACAGTCCACCAGGATAAGGAAGTTTCCTTTGAACATTTGTGATGAAATCCGCTGGATCCCCATCAGGGCAAAGCTAGAGTTTATAGCCTCCCTATGGAGGAAAACCTCAAGACCAAATCAGAAAAAAAAAAATCAGCTACCACCTTGGTTGAATTTATTCTGAAGCATTTTTTTTTTGTGGTTATTATAAATGGGATTTTCCAGATAGTTTCTTGTTAATGTATAAAAACTTGACCATGCACTTACTTTAACCACCTGGTTTTATATTTTCACATGGTTTCATGTATCCAGTTAGTGTTCTGTTCTTTCAGATTGAATAACTGTTGGGGTGATCAGACCCAACACCAGGCTGTGGGGGCTACGAAGTCTGGTGGAGTCAAAGGAATGAGAAAACAGAAGTTGAGAGAGAAAGTGGGACCAGGGGGCCAATGGAGGCTGTGAAGGCCCGGATCTCTGGGGGCCCACACTGTTTATTAGTGATCCAACAAAGAAACAGGTAGTGAGGATGTCGGGGTTGAAAGGAAACGATGTACCAAGTGCAGCTGTGATGGTTTAGCATTTTCTTTGAAACTTGAGATAATGGGGGTGCTAGAAGCAAGGAGCCAGCAAGTTCAGACACATTCCAAAGGCCACAAGGGGTTTTAGAGCCTGGACCCTGGACAGGTTCTAAGCCCTGCCTCGGCTTCTCTCCCAACACTCAGCTTTTTCCCAACATGCCCCCCTTTTCTTTTTTGTAAAACTATCACAGGTATCATTGCTTGTTCTCGATGGCAGCTTCTCTCCAGTGGTGGTTTCCGCATCTGCAGACTAAAAGGAGACAGCACAAGCATATGATTGTTAGAACCAAATTTGCAAGTGTAGAGCTTTCAGTGGCCTTAATCCATTTAAGAGGAGTGATTGTAGACCCATTGGCTGTCTTGTTCAAAATATCAGTTCCAGGGAACAAGTTCAAGTGAGCCTGAGAGACTTCAAAAACCTGCTCTTCTAGTTTTACAATATCAAGGGTGAGATTTTCATCTCTGCCCTCCAGATGGTGTTTAAGAGTAACATAACACAACTTCGAATCCAAAAGGTCCTCTTTTTGTTTTTAAATTAATTGAGGAAGGCAATTGCAGGCTGTGCAGCCCTAACTTGCTGGTTGGTGATCCAGCTTCATTTTTCTTTGCCCTTATTCAAAATGGAGTCTGGTTTGAATGCTTCTTACATATTTCCCCCTTCCCTTTTACAAGAGGACCCTTAATTCTAAGGGTTGCAGAAGGATGAAGGTCTGTCTTCTGTAACTTCTTCATGCTGAATAGGGGTGATGAAATTCCTGCCTACCCATTAGGGTCTCTTGTATTCAGGGTAGAGAGGAGTTCAGTCAGAAAGCATTGGTCCGTTAAGCATCTATTGTACCTCTGAATCCCAACAAAAGGGAAAACCCTGGCGCTCCAGCAGTTTCTCAGCATGGTTCATACTGGGGGAACCTGGTCCATAGTTGGGATCCATGGATCCCTCTAGTCTCCCATTCCATGGTCGTGCACATCTTGAGTGCACCCACATGGTTTGTTCATCTCCTGCAAAAACACAAACATACCCTCACCCCTACATTACTAAATCTACTGAAATAGAAGCAAAGGCCTCCTTTTTTTTTTTTTTGCTGAAGCATTTGTAACTCAGCCTCTGCCTCTTTGGTTATTTACCGCAGGGTAAAACTTACCATTGATAATGAGAAGCAGGCTTTTTCTGATTAACAGAAGGCATAGAGAAAGCAAATGGAGGCTTGTCCTTCTTGTGCAACAGTATAGCAAAAAAGCAATCCTTAAAACTTCAATTTGCACTGTACAGGTAGATCCACTAGATGCTGTGGTGATGTGTCTTGATGATGATCTCTTCATATTTAATCTGTTTGGGATTTTTTGGGCTTCATGAATATGGATGTCCATTCCCATCCAGATTTGGGACATTTTGTTTAATTATTTCTTTAATTACACTTTCTGTTCCTTTCACTTTCTCTGATGCTCCTTGGACCACCATAATGCATATATTGTTTTGCTTCACGGTAACCATTGGTACTGTTGGCTTTCTTCCCTCTTTTTCATTCTTTATTTTCTTTTTCTTCTTGTGACTTAGTAATTTCAAATGCTCTGTTTTCAAGCTCACTGATTCTTGTGATTAAATCAACTCTGCTGTTGACATTCTCTGTGGAATTTTTTAGTTCAGATATTGTGTTGTTTAATTTTAGAATTTCTGCTTGGTTCTTTATTATGCTGTCTGTATTTATTAAATTACTCATTTTGATAATGTATTGTTTTCTGACATGACTTAGTTGTCCATCTGTATTCTCTAGTAGCTGACTGAGGTTCTTTAAGATGAGTATTTTCAATTCTTTGTCAGGCTGTTGTAAATGTCTGTTTGTTTCGGGTTGGTTACTTGTGCTTCATTTTGTTTCTTTGATGCCGTCACAGTTCTCTGATTGCTCAGGAACCTGTGGCAATGTGTTCGAATGTGCACTTTGATGAATCAGGGATTAACTCCAGTATTTACAGACTGGCTTTGTCAGGGAACTCCCTTCACTAGTCGGCCTGTTCAGAGATTCTGGGCAGGCCATGTGGCGTGTTTCAAGGGTGGTCAGAGCCTGTATCCAGAGAGGTGACCTGAGGCCTGGCTCCATGGGGGCTGGACTGGCACTGGAGTAGGCCTTGTACTTGGGTCTGCAGATGTCAGCCAGGTGCTGTGATGGGCCTCATCCTTGGGTCCACAGGGAAGGACCTGGAGCCTGAGTTCATGGGGACTGATGTGGCACTAGGGCAGACCTGGAAGCTGAATCTGTGGAGGTGGGTCAGGATCCTGGGTCTGTAGTGCTAACCCGAAGGCACAATCTAAGATTGGTATCTTGGCTTATCATGCCCTTATCTCTATGTCCTTCCAGACTTCTGTCTCCTGCACTTTCTGGTTCTTTATTCCATGGGGGTACGTTGGATGATTTCTGTCAGTCAGGCACCATGCTAATGGGGATAATTATAAGAGGCCCTGCCCTCATGGAACCTTTTCTCTGGGGTAGTATTAAGACACACAGATCAAAATAACAGTCAGAAATTCCTGATTGGAACCATGAAGAATAATCAGGTGATGAGTGAGACAGAGACGAGGTTGGTGGGGCCTCTCGAGGATGGTGATTTTGGCCAATATCCAAAGTTGGACAGGGATAGTTGTGCAGAGAGCCAGAAATAGTGCTCCTGAGCAGTCTCCCCGGGAATGACAGCCGCAGGGTGCAGGGGTTGGGGGATACTGAGCAAAGACAGGGCCACCATAGTGAGTGGACAGCAAACAGGTCAGGTGGACCAGCATGGGCCGATCACATGTAGACAAGGTTGGATTTTATTGTGTTATTTTATTTTACTGTTTAAAAAAGTAGACTGGGTGTGGTGTGGTGTGGTGGCTCATGCCTGTAATCTCAGCACTTTGGGAGGCCCAGCTTTGTAGATCACCTGATGTCAGGAATTTGAGACCAGCCTGACCAATATGGTGAAACACTGTCTCTACTAAAAATACAAAAAATTAGCCAAATGTGGTGGTGGGTGCCTGTAATCCCAGCTACTTGGGAGGCTGAGGTAGGAGAATTGCTTGAGCCTGGGAGGCAGAGGTTGCAGTGAGCTGTGATCGTGCCACTGCAGTCCAGCCTGTGCAACAAGAGTGAAACTCCATCTCCAAAATCCGTCTCCAAACAACAACAACAACAACAACAACAGCACAAGAATAACAAAAACACAAAAGTAAAATATTTCAAAGATTTGTATTGATTACATATTGAAATGTAGTGTTCTGGATATTTTAGGTTAAAAACAGATTGTTAAAATTAATTTGACTTCATTCTTTTTACCTATTTAATATGGTTCTCATAGAATTTAAATTTCTTATGTGGTTTGTAGTATATTTCTGTCAGCAATGCCAGTCAAAGGTATGTAATAGATGCAGAATTGATGACAAGAGTGGATTTTTGTCTCTGGATTCCACTGAGGGCCAAAAGAGAAGTTTCCCCACCACTCTCAGCCTCTGGGAATTCTGCGGTGACCCATTCATTGGCTTTTCTCTCCCTTCCCAGGATTTTATAGATCAGAACGTACTGGAGCCTGTAACCCATGCACAGAGGGTGTCGATTACACCAGTGCTTCCA
>NW_012114977.1:4443807-4446156 GCF_000951035.1 Colobus angolensis palliatus | reverse complement strand
GGCGAACTGAATTGAGCTGAGCTGAGGGGCAGGGGTTGGGGTGGTGAGGAAGGGTCAAGGGAAACGTCAGGGAAACACATTCCCAAAACCTTGTGCTCTGTCATCAGATGAAGAAGAGATGAGTCCCTGCACCACGACCAGCAACACAGTGTGTCAGTGCAAATCCGGAAGTTTCCGGAATGGCAATTCCACTGAGATGTGTCAGAAGTGCAGCACAGGGTGAGACAGCAGCCAAGGGGCTCCCGACAGCTGTCAGGAACCTGAGAAGATCTGAGCCACCTGGTACCCCTATCTCTCCGCTTACCCCATGGAGCCTCCAGCCCCATGAGGCATCCTTGTGCCTTTGGGGTGTCTTGAGCGTGCAGTGGCCCCTCCTGGTCCGTCTGCCTGTCCCAGCCCCTACCCCCTGCAGCAGCCCCTACCCACCCCTCCCCAGCACGAGTCCCTTTGGCCAGGCTGAATTGTTCACTGGGCACCGGAGGTGACTTTCTAGGTCCCTTGAACCTTTTCAGGGGATCTAGGAAATGTGATTTCCTCTGAAATCAGAAGAAACACTTGATCCAGTGTGGCTTGTATTTGTCCTTATTCCAAATTGGTTTAAAAAATGTAATTTTTAATATTTTTTACGCAGGCGGGGACCCATGAAGGAAAAAGTGCCCGTAGCCCACAAAAGTCATACTAAGGCTGTGGGTGGAGCTCCCTTAAGTTCCCATGAGGACCTGAGCCCACCCCGCCGCCCTCACCCCTGGCCTCTGACTTCTCAATAAGTCCTTTTTCCTATTTGGGTTTTAGGGGCAAAGAGCAACTTGCTCATCTCTGGCCCTCCACTGTTTGCTGTGATTGGGAGGAACCAGCAGCAGACAGGGTCGGGGGAGGGCTCACTGGTACTGTGGGTTAACTGGAGGAAGGGGCTGAGCTTGTGGCCACAGGGGCTTGTGATCTTCCCCTGGAGTGTGGCTCCTGCTAACGCAGCCTCCCCTGCAGCCCAGGGAAGCTCAGTGTGTGCCAGCACAGAAGGCTCCTGGAGCTGCAGCTCTGACCCCAGAGCAGGGAGGCCGAGGGGGCTGAAGTGCGCATGCTCAGACCCTTCCCCAGCCTCAAGAAGGGAGCATGGGGGACCCCCTGCAGACATGAGGAACCTGTCCTCTGACATCTTCTCAAGGACATTCGGCAGGGAGGGTGGCTCCTCTTTCATCTCACCTGGCCAGCTTTCCATCAGGAGTCCCTGTCTCCCTCCCTGTGTGTACCCAGGTGTCCCAGAGGGAAGGTCATGGTCAATGATTGTACGCCCTGGAGTGACATCAACTGCAGTGCATCAGCTGCCAGTTCCACTGGGAAAACCACAGCGGCGGAGGAGACAGTGACCACCAGCCTGGGGACTCCTGCCTCTCCCGGTTACGTCCAACCCATCTCTGCACGCCCCTACATCCTTGCAGGGGCCTTCATCTTCGTCTTCATCATAGTGCTTGTGATTCTTTACAATTCTAATAGGAAGAAGCTCATTTCTTACCTGAAAGGCAGATGCTCAGGTAGGTGCTGGCTGAGGGTGGGGGCGCTGGACACTGTCTGCCCTGCCCCCTCCCACTCCGTTCCCACAGACAGTAATCCCCATCCCTGCCCCTGGTCCAAGTGTCTTCAGCCTGGCTCGATCTTCCTCCTTGTGATCACCCCATCCCCACATCCTGTTTATCCCCCAGGACCCATGTATCATTGCTTCTTTCGGGGCTGGGGGGTCCCCTCATCTCCCAGTCAAGTCTAGGAGGGCAAGGCCAGTTCCTCCCACCTTCAGGCCCAACCAGGCAGGGGGCAGTCAGCTCCTCAACTGGGTGATAAGGGTCAAGATGAGAAGTGGTTGCAGGATTTATTCAGCCTTGGTCAGAGCAGAACATAGAGATTTTCCACGTGTTGGTTTTTACTCTAGTTCCCCTTCTCATCCCCCTTCCTCAGGGTGTCCCCGAATTGCAAGGCCCTATTCCTGTTTCCAGCCCCAGGGCTCCTTGTCCAGTGTCCCTGCCCCCAGCCTACCCGTGTGCCCCGCTGTCCTCTGGGAGGGAAGTGCTGTGTGGGCGCCTCCCTGCCTGCTAAGGAGACTCCTTCTCTTCCAGGTGGTGGAGGCGACCCCGAATGTGTGCACAGAGTGAGTTGGTTTCTCCAGAAACTGGGGGCTTCATGGGTTCAGGAACTGCTTCCCGTCCACTGCCGAGTCCGGGTGGGCACAATTCCTTGTCCTCATAGCTGCCCTGACTCTCTGACGTGGCCTGGGGTATCTGGGCTGACTGTGGGGGACACATGGCCATTTTGAGCAGCACACAGACTGGCGGGCCATGCTGCAGCCCCGTGACAGTAGGC
>NW_012114977.1:4443316-4443757 GCF_000951035.1 Colobus angolensis palliatus | reverse complement strand
GCATTGAACCTTTGTTTTGTAATTTGTAGAGTTCTGATCTTGCTATGTTGCCCAGGCTGGTCTCAAATTCCTGGCCTCAACTCATCCTCTCACCTTGGCCTCCCAAAGTGGTGGGATTACAGGCATAAGCCACTGCACCTGACGCGTTGCACATTTTCTGAAAGTGGTAAATGCAGAGCCACACATCTGCCATACTACAGGAAGGTTCTCAGTCATAGTGGTAGTCCCCCAACACTTCCTCCAGCCCCCAGCCCTTCTTAATTCAGGTAAATACAACAGAGAATTTCTTGTGATTCTTTGTGGAAATCTTTATGCATATGCCACGTATATTCATACAAGCATATGCACATTTTGTTTACATTACAGGGATTATGTTACATATAATACACTGCCAAAGGAAACTTGTTTTCATTTTTTCTTTTTCCTTTTCCAAATTTATTT
>NW_012114977.1:4441074-4443266 GCF_000951035.1 Colobus angolensis palliatus | reverse complement strand
CTGGATGTGCTGAGCCTCAGCTGCCTGGGGTGACCTCACTGGAAGGGATTGGGGATGGCAGGTCCAGCTGCCAACTGGGGACCTTGAAGCTGAGCCCTGGGTGTGGACTTGAGTGGGCTGTTTGCCTTCCCAAGGTCTTTTTCTGGCGTTCACGTCCTTCACGAGTTCATGTCCCTTCACGGGACACAGGACAATGCCCACAACGAGACCCTGAGTACCAGATTCTTGCAGCCCACCCAGGTCTCCGAGCAGGAAATCGAAGGTCAGGAGCCAGCAGAGCCAACAGATGTGACTGTACAGTCGCCAGAGGAGCCACGGCGTCTGCTGGTGAGTTGAGGAGGGACTGTGCCATGCCTGGCCTGCTGCCTGCACAGGACTTTGAGGACAGTGGGGGATGGCAGTGCCTCTGTTCTCCTGGCCCAAGGGGACATGAAGCCTTTGGGAGAAGGGACTGCAGGGGACGGAGCAGCTGCACTGAGGTGGTGACTGTGGCAGTCTGCAGGACATCTGCTTCTTATTCCCTGTCCCCAGAGCCTGGACCTCCACAGGCATACAGTGGGTGTCACAGGGTTCTTTGATGACTGACTAAGGCTGCACAGTCTCCATCGTGTGCTCCTAACAAAACTCAGGGAGCCCTTGCTTGAAACAGCAGAAGTTTTAGATGTACTTCAAAATTCTCACTACACTGAACATACTTCATAGTAAATCTTTGTCCAGATTTCTGATCAAGTATGTAAGGAGGCTTCTGGGAGGAAGTAGGATTTCTGAGTCAGTGCATAGAAGTGCTTTTGTATTACACAAACACACACATCCACTTATTCACTTGGATTCACCAGTTTTGATATGACATTGAGTAGGTGTGAAATCTGGACACATTTTTTTTTTTTAAAGCTTCGAAAGCTCTTTCCTTCAAGATAAGATGATCCTATCTAATTTCTTATGAACTTTGAAAGAACGATTTGGTTTGTAGCATTCACCAGTGGAATGTAGGTGCCATTTCTTTTGCGATGCTGTGTGAAGTGAGGAACTCTCTGAATTGTTCTGAGTCACTGTCTCCTTCCTCCTCGCCTGTTTAAGAAGTGATTCTCCTCTTGTTCTCTGCTTTTGACTCCTCTTTGATCACTTGTCAAATACTTTTCTGGACAAGGATCACTTTCCACCAGTTTTCTTCCTTTCCTATAGCTACACCCCATGTTTTTTTTTAATGAAGAGAAGTATAAAAAGGGAAGAAAACAAAAAATGTCAGCAATTACTCCATGCTGCTGAATCGCATTGCACCTTTGTTTTGTAATTTGTAGACGTCTGATCTTGCTATGTTGCCCAGGCTGGTCTCAAACTCCTGGCCTCAAGTCATCCTCTCACGTTGGCCTCCCAAAGTGGTGGGATTACAGGCATAAGCCACTGCACCTGACCGCGTTGCACATTTTTTGAAAGTGGTAAATGCAGAGCCACACATCTGCAATACTATAGGAAGGTTCTCAGTCATAGTGGTAGTCCCCTAACACTTCCTCCAGCCCCTATTCCTTCTTAATTCAGGTAAATACAACAGAGAATTTCTTGTGATTCTTTTTGGAAATCTTTATGCATATGCCACGTATGTTCATACAAGCATATGTACATTTTGTTTACATTACAGGGATTATGTTACATATAATACACTGCCAAAGGAAACTTGTTTTCATTTTTTCTTTTTCCTTTTCCAAATTTATTTTGATTCAGGGGGTACATATGCAAGTTTGTTACCTGGTACATTGTTTGATGCTGAAATTTGGGGTATGAATGATTTTATCCAGGTTGTGGGCATAGTATCCAACAGTTAGTTTTTCAGCGCTTCCTCCTCTTCCTCCCTCCCCGCCCTGGTAGTCGCCAGTGTCTATTGTTGCCGACTTTATGTTCGTAAGTACCTGATGTTTAGCTCCCACTTACGAGTGAGAACATGCAGTATTTGGTTTTGCGTTCCTACGTTCCTACGTTAAATCACTTAGGATGATGGCCTCCAGCTTCATTCACGTGGCTGTAAACAATATGATTTCATTCTTTTTTATGGCTGTGTAGTCTCCGATGGTGTATGTACACCACATTTTCTTCATCCAACCCACTGTTGATGGGAAGCTAGGTTGATTCCATGTCACTGCTATTATGGATAGTGGTGTTTTTTGGTAGAATGATTTGTTTTCCTTTTTTTTTTTTTT
>NW_012114977.1:4438148-4439694 GCF_000951035.1 Colobus angolensis palliatus | reverse complement strand
TCTTGTTGGTCAGGCTGGTCTTGAACTCCTAACCTCAGGTGATCTATCTGCCTCGTCCTCTCAGTGCTGGGAATACAGGCGTGAGCCCCCACGCCTGGCCTGTTGATAGTTTCTTCTGTTGTGCAGAAGGTCTTTAGTTCAATTAGATGCCATTTGACAATTTTTGTTTTTATTGCATTGCTTTTGAAGACTTAATCATAAATTCTTTGCCATGGCTGATGTCCACATGGGTGTTTTCTAGGTTATATTCTAGGATTCTTATAGTTAACCTTTAAACCACGAAGTATAAGAGGTTTAAAGGTAAAGCTTACCTTTAAACCTTTAATGCACCTTGAGTTAATTTGTGTATATGGTGAAAAGTAGGAGTCTAGTTTCCATTCTTCTGCATATGGCTAGCCAAATATCCGAAGCATCTTCTGTTGACTAGGGAGTTGTATTTGTCCATTTTCATACTGCTATGAAGAAATACCTGAGACTGGGTAATTTATAAAGGAAAAGAGGTTTAATGGACTCACCGTTCCCCATGGCTGGGGAGGCCTCACCATCAGGGCCTAAGGTGAAGGATGAGCAAAGGCACATCTTACATGGAGACAGGCAAGACAGCATGTGCAGGGGACTGCTCTTTGTAAAACCATCAGCTCTTGTCAATCTTATTCACTATCACAAGAGCAGAACCGGAACAACTCGTCCACATGACTCAGTTACTTCCCACCAGGTCCCTGCCATGATATGTGGGGATAATAGGAGCTACAATTTAAGATGAGATTTGCGAGGGAATACAGCCAAATTGTATCAGGAGTCCTTTCCTCGTTGCTTATTTTTGTCCACTTCGTCAAAAATTAGATGGCTGTGGTTGTGCAGCTTTAATTCTAAGTTCTCTATTCTGTTCCATTGGCGATGTATCTATTTTTGTACCAATATCATGTTGTTTGGGTTATGGTAGCCTTAGAGTGTAGCTTGAAATTGGGTAACGTGATGCCTCTAGATTTGTTCATTTAGCTTTGGATTGTTTTGACTCTTCAAGCTCTTTTATGATTCTATATGAAGGTAAGAATAATTTTTTCCAATTCTGTGGAAAATGACATTGATAGTTTGATAGGAATATTGTTAAATCTGTAGATTGATTTGGGCAGTATGCCTATTTTAGCCGTTTTAATTCTTCCAATCCATGAGCATGGAATGCTTTTCCATTTGTTCATGTTATCTATGATTTCTTTTAGCAGAATTTTGTAATTCTCTTAGAGATCTTTCATATTCTTGGGTAGAGGTATTTCTAGATATTGTGTGTGTATGTGCGTGTGTGTGTGTGTGTGTGTGTGTCTGTTGTAAATGGGATTGTGTTCTTGATTTGGTCCTCAGCCTGAACGTTATTGGTATATAGATATGCTACTGATTTTTTTTTTCTTTTTGAGACAGCATCTCACTCTGTTGCCAGGCTGGAGTGCAGTGGTGCGATCTTGGCTCCCTGCAACCTCTGCCTCCTGGGTTCAAGTGATTCTCCGGCCTCAGCCTCCTGAGAGGCTGGGATTATAGGCAGGTGCCACCA
>NW_012114977.1:4428570-4429563 GCF_000951035.1 Colobus angolensis palliatus | reverse complement strand
TTTATAAATAAATCAATATTCAGTATCTCCTTATCAAAGGAGATAACATTTGGTGTCAAGTATTTTATTGTAACTGCGTTGTGATTTGTATTCTTCTTCAAATAAATTATTCCTGTTTCTTATGGCTGTTTAGTATTTCGTATCCAGCATGAGTTGGATAGCCTTGTAATTCTGTTTGCTGATTTATTGCATCTGCTATGTTTTCAACATTTCTCCAAACATACATTTCTATTTCACTATTGTAGTTTCATTCTTAGGGATTTTAAATGACATTGAAAATAATGATTATTGTGTCTGCCCTCTTCCTAGAGTCTCGCCTCATTTTAATGTTCCATCTTGTTGCCTAGGCCAGACCTTTCAGAACCATGTTCAGCTGTGCTTAGGGAAGGCAGGTGTTTGGGTCCTGATTTGATTTCTGGAGAAAACCTCCAAAGTGTCACCCTTAGGAATGGCGTTCACTTTTGGCTTCATATAGAAATTCTCATAATCAAGAACGCAACCTACTATTCTAAAAGGTTTTGAAAAAAATCAGAATTGGTGTTTAATTTTACCAAATGTCTCTCCAGCGTCCATGGAGACTGCTGTTTTATTTAATTACACTATTGATATGGTACAGTATTAATGATCAAAGGTCATTTACAGTCTTGGAATAAATCATTTTGTTAGGCTTTCCTGGGTACTCTCATATGTACTCTTCTGCCCAGACTTCTGCTGGTTAGAATTGTGTAAGAAAGTGATCATTTCCTGTGAGGGTGGGTGGGAGTTGATTAGATGGGGCAGAAGGGGACTTTCTGGGGTGGTGGCAATGTTCTATGTCTTGATCAGGGGATAATTACCCAGGCGTATACAGTAGTCAGACTTGGGCAGAACACTTACAAAGTGAGCATTTGCTGCATGTCACATATGTCTCAATGAGTCACCAGCACACAGAGCCCAAGAGCTATGCAGGACCAGAGGTTTGTCTCCATCTCCATGGAGACCCGAGATGGGAAG
>NW_012114977.1:4428221-4428520 GCF_000951035.1 Colobus angolensis palliatus | reverse complement strand
TATGTCTCAATGAGTCACCAGCACACAGAGCCCAAGAGCTATGCAGGACCAGAGGTTTGTCTCCATCTCCATGGAGACCCGAGATGGGAAGTGCTGCAGGTCCCTTGCTGGCTGGTGGTCGGGGTCAGTACTGGACTGCAGGACTCCTGACTCTGACCAGAGCATTCACTACTGTGTGTTACAGGAACAGGCAGAAGCTGAAGCGTGTCAGAGGAGGACGCTGCCGGTTCCAGTGAATGACGCTGACCCCACTGAGAGTAAGTGTTTTGTGCCTTGAGACAGGGAATAGGGACAGTGTC
>NW_012114977.1:4426817-4428171 GCF_000951035.1 Colobus angolensis palliatus | reverse complement strand
TAAGTGTTTTGTGCCTTGAGACAGGGAATAGGGACAGTGTCCTAACTGCTGTCCCTATAGCTGAGAGGGCTCTTCTGGAACATTCACTGCTGGAAGCAGGGGGGTCCCATGTCAATCCTGTGCTGATTGTCCTTGGAGCATCGAGACCCTAAATCTCCTCTCTTCTCAGTCAACACCTTGCTGCATGCCTCGGCAACACTGGAGGAAGGACATGCAAAGGAAACAATTCAGGACCACATGGTGGACTCCGAGAAGCTCTTTTATGAAGATGACGCAGGCTTTGCTACGTCCTCCCTGTGAAAGAATCTCTTCAGGAAACCAGAGCTTCCCTCGTTTACCTTTTCTTCTAGAAGGGGAAGCAGCCTGGAAGAGACAGTCCAGCACTTGACCCATGCCTCAACTAACTCTGCTATCCAATATGGTGCAGCTTACCAAAGGTCCTAGAAGTTTGTCAACGCACGTGAAGTAATTTTTATGAAATACTGCGTGTGATAAGGAAACTGGGGAAATTTGTGTAAGACTCTTGGCGGCATAGAGTTATACCATTGTGTATTAACGAAAACCATTGGTTTTCGTCCAAGTGCGGTGGCTTGTACCTGTAATCCCACCACTTTGGGAGGCTGAGGCTGGTGGATCACTTGAGTTCAGGAGTTTGAGACCAGCCTGGTCAACACAGTGAAACTCTGTCTCAATTTAAAAAGAAAAAAAGTGGTTTTAGGATGTCATTCTTTCCAGTTCTTCATCATGTGACAAGTCTTTTTTTAAATTTCTTATATTGCAAGCTCCATCTCTACTGGTATGTGCATTTAATGACATCTAACTATAGGTGCCGCACAGCCACAATGGTTTATCTTATAGTTTTTTCACTTTAGAATGGGATCATCTATCTAGTTATTAGCTGTATTTTCAGTTTAGGATATTTTTGAGTTAATGATGAGATTATCAAGACATAGTCCTATGCTAAGTCATGAGCATATGGACTTATGAGGGTTCGACTTAGAGTTTTGAGCTTTAAGATGGGATTATTGGGGCTTACCCCCACTTTAGAGAAAAATTTGCATTGCTTACTACTGTATGATGTACATCTTTCTATTTTCCGATTTTTGTGTAATGATGTAAGCATAGACAAACTTTAGAAAATACGTTTTTTAGGTTATTTACATGGGTTGCCTGGATACAAATCAGCAGTGAAAAATCACTAGACATATAACTAGTGATGGAGGGAGAAATCCTCCCTCCATGGGAGTCACTGACTGTGTTCCAGTTCTCCCTCCTACGCCCTGACACTGGATGAGGGTTTGATGACTGGCAACTTCTCACGGGGCCAGTCTGTCTTACTTGATATTAGACGTAT
>NW_012114977.1:4422916-4424662 GCF_000951035.1 Colobus angolensis palliatus | reverse complement strand
AAAAAAAAAAAAAGCAGATTTATTAGAGAAAGTAGGAAAATGTGTAGCAAGGACGCAATGTGCAAGTCCGCAGAGAGGAGCTGACTGCAAAGTGACAAAGGCTTGCTGGAGATTTTATAGGTTAGTGTTGATGACGACTGTTGAAGAGGGCTTTGTGCATATTGATAAGCCAAGGTTGCAGTGAGCCAACTTGCAAGTGTCTGATGATAGCTGAGTGCGGTAAGATTGTGAGTTATTTACACAGGAGGGCTCTGTGTCCTGGACCACAAAGAAAGGCAGACTTACGTAAACCGTGAAAATCTGAGACAGATCTCAGTTAATTTAGAAAGTTTGTTTTGTCAAGGTTGAGGATACATGCCCTTGACATAGCCCCAGGAGGTTTTGATGACATGTGCCCCAGGTGGTCAGAGCACAGTTTGGTGTTTTGTTTTTGTTTGTTTTATTTTTGTTTTTGTTTTGTTTTGTTTTTTGAGACAGAGTCTTGCTCTGTCACCAGGCTGGAGCGCAGTTACATGATCTCGACTTACTGCAACCTCCACCTCCCGGGTTCAAGCTTCTGCCTCAGCCTCCTGAGTAGCTGGGGTTATAGGCGCCAGCCACCATGCCTGGCTAATTTTTGTACTTTTAGTAGAGATGTGGTTTCGCCACATTGGCCAGGCTGGTCTCAAACTCCTGACCTCGGGTGATTTGCCCACCTTGGCCTCCCACAGTGCTGGGATTACAGGCGTGAGCCACCATGCCCGGCTGGTTTTGTAAGTTTTAGGGAGACATGAGACATCAATCAACATGTGTAAGATGAACATCGGTTCAGTCCAGAATAGGTGGGTTAACTGGAAGCAAAGGCAGGACAACTCCAAGCGGGGAGGGGGCTTCCAGGTTATAGGTAGTAGATAAGAGACAAATGGTTACATTCTTCTGAGTTTCTGATTAGCCTCCTCAAGGGAGGCAATCAGATGTGCATTTATCTTGGTGAGCAGAGGGTGACTTTGAATAGAAGGAAAGGCAGGTTTGCCCTCAGAGGTTTTCAGTTTGACTTTTCCCTTTAGCTAAGAGATTTGGGGGTCACAAGATTTATTTTCCTTTCACACTTACCTGCTTTCTCTTTTTGCTTTCCCCTGCTCCCACCAGCCTGGCTCCCTTTCCCTAATTAGGACTCCATAAGAAGGCTCTGTGTCCTATGGCCTTTCATTACAAGAGACTCCTGTTCTCTAGGCCAGTGCCCCTTTCCCTGACCTTTGACTCCAATCTGGTCCACTCCCAACACACGCCAGGAGCACCCATGGAATGCCCCTGTGAAGGTGAGGATGGGAGTCTACAGTCTCAAGATGGACTTAGAGCCAAAAGTTTGTGTATGTATTTGAAAATAAATCTTGGACAACTTTTCTGACCAAGTTCATAAGGTAGCTTCCTGAAAGAAACAGAATTACTGTGTTAAGAGGCATTTTTTTCTGCACACACACACACACCCATGTGCACACCACATACACATGCACGGTTTTGGTTCCAACAGCACTTCATTAGTCTTGAGCTGATGTGCTTGCTCTTTCGTTTTTGTTTTCTCAAACTAGGAAGAAATTAGTTAACTTAAATATGCATTTATTTATTTTTGAACTTAGGTTTCACATGTTTATTAGCTGTTTGATTCTCTTTTCAAACTGATTGTTTACAACTTTTATCCTGCCTATTGAGATACACGTCCCTGCCAATGCACCTTCTCAAATGCAGATAATAGGTTTCTACTTTCTT
>NW_012114977.1:4419413-4420736 GCF_000951035.1 Colobus angolensis palliatus | reverse complement strand
GAGGAGTCAAGTGCTTAGGCCACCCATATAGTACCCCAACTTTTACAGTTCCCCTGGAGGGTTTAGCTTTTATATTACCTAGATGTGGGAGCAACAGACACCTTTCCTGCTCACTCTTCAAACTGCAACCTGGGCTGAGCACCCACCAGAAGGACAACTGGAAATGTGGCAGGTACACCAGGCTGTGGCCCCGCAGTGGTGTGGCTCCTCTGTTCCTCCATGGCCCCTCCCCATGGTGCTCCACCCTAGTCTTCAAAAGCTTCTGCCCCAAGCTCAGGGAGCCAGTACAGAGGTGCAGGTAGGAGCAGGTGCAGCCTCTGCTGAGTGGAGGACATATGCCCTGGGGATCCAATCCAGAGTGACTGACAGCAGCCCTGAGGATGTGGTTTGTCCTCCCACACAGCCTCACACAGTCCACTGCCAACACAGTCCACTGCAGTTTATACAGGGCCTCTGCAGACTTTCATGTCTTTCTTATTTTACAGGAAGGAGCTGGGCCACACCAGAGTCACAGAGCTGAAGAGCACGGCCAACCCTGGCTGTCTTCAGCCTCCAATCTCTGGGCTCTTTGACAGCCTGAGTGTCTAAGCTTCTGAGCCTTCAGAATTTCTGAGTTCCTGCTTTGATAGAGAGAGGGGCGGGGTGGAAGGACCTGGCACAGAGATTGGACCAGTCCAGCATTGACAGAGCCAGGACCTGGGCTCAGGAACCGAGCTCAGCTCCAGGCTTATTTAAGGTCATCCTGACAGCCTGAGGACAGAGATCTTATCTCCATTCACAGGCGTGGCGGGTGGCAGGGACTGGCCCCAGCTGACCACGGTTTCCCAAGTGCACAGCTGGGAATTCAGTCTTCCCTGCCACCCTCCCCTGCTGTCTAATCTGAGGTCTGCAGGTAATTTACATTCAGTCTCAGAAAACTCCTGGACCCTGGAAAATCCTCTAATAACGTTGAGAAATCAAAAACACAACAGTGAGATGTACCATTGTTTACTTCTTAGACTGGCAAAGAATGAAAGTTCAGAGTAACAAGGGTATAGGACTCTTGGTGTGAGAGTAAATTATAAGTAAAATTTATAATTTTCCTTCAGAGCACAATTTGTCAAAATCTAAACAAAATTTAAAAATCATTAACTCATTGACTCCACAATTCTGCTTTTAAGTACTGCACATGGCTATCTGGATATATGATACCTACAAGATGATTGCTGTTACAATTTTCAAAAACAAATGCAACTATCCACAGAAGGCAACAGTAGAATGAGCCATAGTTCCACTATGAAAGAAAACACTATGCTTTTGTTTAAAAGCATGAGACAGGCCGGG
>NW_012114977.1:4417106-4418526 GCF_000951035.1 Colobus angolensis palliatus | reverse complement strand
TCATGATCTGTCCACCTCAGCCTCCCAAAGTGCTGGGATTACAGGCGTGAGCCACTGCACCGGCCTAGCTTCAGAGTTTTAAAAAAATAATTATGCCTGTAAATACATCTTTCTGCCAGTGTTTCCAAGGCATCCTGCAGGATGTGGACCAAGGAGCCCCACTTGGTTTTTGCTGACCCATGCCTGGCTGGGCCTGAAGATGGGAAGAACTGGCCCTGCCATCTCCTAGACTTGGCTGGGAGATGTGGGGACCCCCAGCTCCAGGATAGGAACTGATGAGACCAGGGTCCAGGGGGGTGCACCGGATGTGGGGATGGGGCGATCACAAGGAGGAAAATGGAGCCAGGCTGGAGACACCAGGACTTGGGGCAGGGGTGAGTATTTCTGTCTGTGGGAACCCAGCAGAAGGAGGCAGGGCAGAGAGTGTCCAGCGCCCCTGCCCTCAGTCACCACCTACCTGAGCCTTTCAGGTAAGGAAGGAATTTCTTCCAAAGTGCAAACTTACACAATCAGAAGCACAATTAGAACTACGATCCCTACGATGATGCATGAGAGGTAACCAGAAGAGGCAGGAGTCCCTGGGCTGGCAGTCATTGTCTCTTCAGCAGCTGGGGTTTCCACAGTGGCACTGGCGCCAAATTCTTCAACACACTGGATATCACTCCAGGACGTACAATTACTGACCTGATCTTCCCCACTAGGGCACCTGGATACACACAGAGAGGGAGGTGAGGACTCTTGAGGGAAAGCTGGCCAGGTGGGGGAGCCACTCTCCCTCTCCAATGTCCCTGAGAAGGCGTCAAGGGAAGGACGGGCTCCTTGTGTCTGAAGGGGGTCCCCCAAGCTCCCTTGTTGAGGCTGGGGAAGAGTCTGAGCATGCGCATTTCAGCCCCTCAGCCTCCCTGCTCTGGGGTCACAGGAGCCTTCTGTGTTGGACACATGCAGCTTCCCTGGGCTGCAGAGGAGGCCTGCATTAGGAGGAGCCACACACCAGGAGAAGGTCACAAGTCCTTGTGGCCACAAGCTGAGCCCTATCCTCCAGTCAACCCACAGTACAAGTGAGCTCTCACCCCTACTTGTCTGCTGATTCCTCCCCATCACAGCAAACATTAGAGGGCCAGAGAAGGACAAATTACTCTTGCCCCTTAAAGCCCAAATAGGGAAAAGACAGGACATATTAAGGGATTGGGGCCAGGGGTGAGGCTGGCTGGATTGGCTCAGGCCTTCATGGGAACTTGAAGGAGCTCCACCCACAGCCTTCTTATGACTTTTGTCGGTCGTGACTACTTTTGTCTTTATGGGTCCTGCCTGCATAAAAAATATTAAAAAATAACAGTTTTTAAAACAGCTTGGTATAGCAACAAATACAATCCAGACTGGATTCAAGTGTTTTCTTTTCATCTTTTTTTTTTTTTTTTTT
>NW_012114977.1:4415110-4416460 GCF_000951035.1 Colobus angolensis palliatus | reverse complement strand
TGGGTTTCACTGTGTTAGCCAGGATGGTCTTGATCTCCTGACCTCGTGATCCGCCTGCCTTGGCCTCCCAAAGTGCTGGGATTACAGGCGTGAGCCCTCCTGGGGCTATGTCAAGGGCATGCATCCTCAACCTTGACAAAATAAACTTTCTAAATTAACTGAAATCTGTCTCAGATTTTCACGGTTTGTGTAAGTCTGCCTTTCTTTGTGGTCCAGGACACAAAGCCCTCCTGTGCAAATAACTCAAAATCTTCCCACACTCAGCTATCATCAGACACCTGCAAGTTGGCTCACTGCAACCTTGGCTTATCAGTACTGCACAAAGCCCTCTTCAACAGTCATAAACACTAGCCTATAAAATCTCCAGCAAGCCTTTGTCACTTTGCAGTCAGCTCCTCTTCTGCTGGCTTGCCCATTGCGTCCTTGCTACACATTTTCCTACTTTCTCTAATAAATCTGCTTTTTTTTTTTACTTTTTTTTTTAAATGGAGTTTTGCTTGCATCACTCAGGCTGGAGTGCAATGGTGTGATCTCAGATCACTGCAACCTCCCCTTCCAGGTTCAAGCAATTCTCCTGTCTCAGCCTCCCAAGTAGCTGGGATTACAGGCATGCGCCACCACTCCTGGCTAATTTTTATGTCTTTTGGTAGAGACAGGGTTTCACCATGTTGGCCAGGCTGGTCCTCAACTCCTGACCTTGGGTAATCCACCCAACTTGCCCTCCCAAAGTGCTTGGATTGCAGGTGTGAGCCACCGTGCCTGGTCATAAATCTGCTTTTCTTTACCTGAAACTGTCTTGGTAAAATCTTTGCCTCTGCACCACTGGGCCAGATACTGGTCTCTCCCCTGTGACATTTATTTACTGCTGGGTGGGATAAAGGGAAGAAGAGGGAGAATGGAGGAGGAGGAAAAGCAGGGTTGGTCCAGAGAGGAGGAGGGTGGAGCTGGAGGAATGTGGAGGATGGAAACGGTAGCTCCCAGCCACCAAGGGGCAAAAGCTGGGCCACAATTGCCCCTTTCTGTTTTCTAACCTGACCGAAATTTCACCACCCACATCCTTTTTAGATGTAAAAGATGCAGTCCCATGGAGGAGGGGCAGAGCCAGAAGGCAGTGGAGCTGTGGGCTCAGAGCTCCACTGAGCTCGTCACCTCGCCTGAGAAAGATGTTCTAGCTGAGAGGGCCTGGGCAGTGCAGGAGGGAAGCAGGGGGTAGCCTGGAGGAGTCCCACCTACCCTCATGGGAAGGAAGACAGCATGGGGGCACACCTGGGCCTCCTGGGAGCTGTGGGCGAGAGAGACAGAGAGAGACAGAGAGAGAGAGAGAGAGAGAGAGAGAGAGAGAGAGAGAGA
>NW_012114977.1:4411814-4413950 GCF_000951035.1 Colobus angolensis palliatus | reverse complement strand
GACTCAAATAGGGAATCTGTACCCTTAAATGCAGCTCAGGAATCCCTACCCTAAAATGCATCCCAGGGACTCAGGGTCACAGACCACCAGAAGCGAGAGGGGCCCATCCACTCCTGAGTCAGCAAACATTTCACACCATTCCCAAGCACCATCCACTTCTCCCTCCTGATGCCATGGCAGATCCCGGGGAAGATAAACACCTGCTCTGCCCTGAGTCCAAAGGAGGCCCAAGATTCACTAATATTCAACTGTAATGGCACTTGAAAGAGAAGCTCTTCACAGTCTCAGATCTAACTTAATTCTCACTGTCCTCATCTGCTGTGGACACGTAGGAAGATGCAGTTCCATGACTGTCCCAGCAGGACAAACCAGACACATGGCTTCCCAAAGATGCCACACTTTTCAAAATCCTGGGCATATGTAAACATCGATTTATAAATAAATATGCCTATATACCTCTAAAATCAAGTAAGACACCATATTGGATCGCAGAGTTAGTTGAGGCATGGGTCAAGTGCTGGACTGTCTCTTCCAGGCTGCTTCCCCTTCTAGAAGAAAAGGTAAACGAGGGAAGCTCTGGTTTCCTGAAGACATTCTTTCACAGGGATGACGTAGCAAAGCCTGGGTCATCTTCTTCATAAAAGAGCTTCTCAGAGTCCACCATGTGGTCCTGAATTTCCTTTGCATGTCCTTCCTCCAGTGTTGCGAGGCATCCAGTAAGGTGTTGACTGAGAAGACAGAAGAGATATAGGGTCTCGATGCTACAAGGACAATCAGCACAGGATTGACATGGGGATCCCTGCTTCCAGCAGTGAATGTTCCAGAAGAGCCCTCTCAGCTATAGGGACAGCAGTGAAGACACTGTCCCTATTCCCTGTCCTCCTGCTGCGTCTCAAGGCACAAAACACTTCCTCTCAGTGGAGTCAGCATCATTCACTGGAACCAGCAGCCTCCTCCTCTTGATACCCTTCAGCTTCTGCCTGTTCCTGTAACACACAGTGGGGAATACTCTGGTCAGAGTCAGGAGTCCTGGGGTCCAGTACTGACCCCGACCACCAGCCAGCAAGAGACCTGCAGGGCTTCCCATCTCGGGTCTCCATGGAGATGGAGACAAACCTCTGGTCCTGCATAGCTCTTGGGCTCTGTGTGCTGGTGACTCATTGAGACATAAGTGGCATGCAGTACATGCTCACTTTGTAAGTGTTCTGCCCAAGTTTGACTACTGTATACGCCTGGGTAATTATCCCCTGATCAAGACATAGAACACTGCCACCACCCCAGAAAGTCCCCTTCTGCCCCATCTAATCAACTCCCACCCACCCTCACAGGAAATGATCACTTCCTTACAGAATTCTTACCAGCCCAAGTCTTGGCAGAAGAGTACATATGACAGTACCCAGGAAAACCTGACAAAATGATTTATTCCAAGACTGTAAATGACCTTTGACCATTAATACTGTACCACATCAATAGTGTAAAAATAAAACAGCAGTCTCTATGGACGCTTAAGACATTTGATAAAATTAAACACCAATTCTGATTTTTTTCAAAACCTTTTAGAATAGTAGGTTGCGTTCTTGATTCTGAGAATTTCTATATGAAATCAAAAGTGAACGCCATTCCTAAGGGTGACACTTTGGAGGTCTTCTCCAGAAATCAAATCAGAACCCAAACACCTGCCTTCCCTAAGCACAGCTGAACATGGTTCTGAAAGGTCTGGCCTAGGCAACAAGATGGAAAATTAAAATGAGGCGAGACTCTAGGAAGAGGGCAGACACAATAATCACTATTTTCAATGTCATTTAAAATCCCTAAAAATGAAACTACAATACTGAAATACAAATGTATGTTTGGAGGAATGTTAAAAACATAGCAGATGCAATAAATCAGCAAACAGAATTACAAGGCTATCCAACTCATGCTGGATACGAAATACTAAACAGCCATAAGCAACAGGAATAATTTATTTGAAGAGGAACACAAATCACAACTCAGTTACAATAAAATACTTCACACCAAATGTTATCTCCTTTGATAAGGAAATACTGAGTATTTATTTCTGAATAAATATTATGCTGAATATTATTATACTGAATAAATATTACACTGAATCTAGAAATACTGAATATTTTATAT
>NW_012114977.1:4406736-4408064 GCF_000951035.1 Colobus angolensis palliatus | reverse complement strand
CACACTGACTCAGAAATCCTACTTCCTCCCAGAAGCCTCCTTACATACTTGATCAGATATCCGGACAAAGATTTATTGTGAAGTATGTTCAATGCAGTGAGAATTTTGAAGTACATCTAAAACTTCTGCTGTTTCAAGCAAGGGCTCCCTGAGTTTTGTTAGGAGCACACGATGGAGACTGTGCAGCCTTAGTCAGTCGTCAAAGAACCCTGTGACACCCACTGTATGCCTGTGGAGATTCAGGCTCTGGGGACAGGGAATAAGAAGCAGATGTCCTGCAGACTGCCACAGTCACCACCTCAGTGCAGCTGCTCCGTCCCCTGCAGTCCCGTCTCCCAAAGGCTTCATGTCCCCTTGGGCCAGGAGAACAGAGGCACTGCCATCCCCCACTGTCCTCAAAGTCCTGTGCAGGCAGCAGGCCAGGCATGGCACAGTCCCTCCTCAACTCACCAGCAGACGCTGTGGCTCCTCTGGCGACTGTACAGTCACATCTGTTGGCTCTGCTGGCTCCTGACCTTCGATTTCCTGCTCAGAGACCTGGGTGGGCTGCAAGAATCTGGTACTCAGGGTCTCGTTGTGGGCATTGTCCTCTGTCCCGTGAAGGGACATGAACTCGTGAAGGACGTGAACACCAGAAAAAGACCTTGGGAAGGCAAACAGCTCACTCAAGTCCACACCCAGGGCTCAGCTTCAAGGTCCCCAGTTGGCAGCTGGACCTGCCATCCTCAATCCCTTCCAATGAGGTCACCCCAGGCAGCTGAGGCTCAGCACATCCAGCACCCACTGCGGAGGTGGGTCAGGTGGTCACCCCATCCCCACGGGGCCAGCTGTGCAGCGATGGTGTCACCCAGGCTGCAGGAAGCAGCCTACTGTCACGGGGCTGCAGCACGGCCCGCCAGTCTGTGTGCTGCTCAAAATGGCCATGTGTCCCCCACAGTCAGCTCAGATACCCCAGGCCACGTCAGAGAGTCAAGGCAGCTATGAGGACAAGGAATTGTGCCCGCCCGGGCTCGGCAGTGGACGGGAAGCAGTTCCTGAACCCATGAAGCCCCTAGCTTCTGGAGAAACCAACTCACTCTGTGCACACATTCGGGGTCACCTCCACCACCTGGAAGAGAAGGAGTCTCCTCAGCAGGCAGGGAGGGGCCCACACAGCACTTCCCTCCCAGAGGACAGCAGGGCACAGGGGTAGGCTGGGGGCAGGGACACTGGACAAGGAGCCCTAGGGCTGGGAACAGGAATAGGGCCTTGCAATTCGGGGACACCCTGAGGAAGGGGGATGAGAAGGGGAACTAGAGTAAAAACCAACACGTGGAAAATCTCTATGT
>NW_012114977.1:4404024-4405186 GCF_000951035.1 Colobus angolensis palliatus | reverse complement strand
ATCTTCTCAGGTTCCTGACAGCTGTCGGGAGCCCCTTGGCTGCTGTCTCACCCTGTGCTGCACTTCCGACACATCTCAGTGGAATTGCCATTCCGGAAACTTCCTGGTTTGCACTGACACACTGTGTTGTTGGTCGTGGTGCAGGGACTCATCTCTTCTTCATCTGATGACAGAGCACAAGGTTTTGGGAATGTGTTTCCCTGATGTTTCTCTTGACCCTTCCTCACCACCCCAACCCCTCCCCCTCAGCTCAGCTCAATTCAGTTCGCCAAGGAGTTCTGAGGGCCGGTTTCTGCACCAGCACACTCAGGGCTCACACAGGACACCCACCCTGTACATAAGGACCAATACAAAAGGTCCGTGATTCGTTATTTATTACAACAGATTAGGGAAAAAGCACCATTTAGATGACATGGTCAGTAGCAAAGGAGGCACAGGGTATCATCTGAGAGACTCTGCAAGGAGAGGAGCCCTTGGGTGACTTCCCAAAAAAACCAGCCTGCTGGGGAGGAGGTAGAGGCCTGAGAACCTGAAGGCTGAGCAAGCCGGAGCACCTGCCAGGAACACAAAGCCGGGGGAAGACAGCCTGGCCACAGAGCGGACCCGTGCCAACCCTAAACTCAGCCCCATCCACTCAGCCAGGACTTGTGCTGTAATGATGCCCCCAGCTCCTTGCAGCCAATAGTTTAGAAGATTTCCCAGCCAGGTGGCATGCATCATAGAAAATATTTCTTTCTATTTTTGTTTAATCAACCAAAGTCATAATTATGAAACACGGTGATGAAGACCAAGTTGGGCTGGAACTTGGTTCCCTGACTCATGTCGACTACAACTCCCAGCTCATTCCTGCACTCCACCTCTGGACGAGAGGTTCTGTACCTGATTTACAAACTGCACATGGGAGGCAAGAAGGTTCACTGTTGGAAGCACTGGTGTAATCCACACCCTCTGTGCATGGGTTACAGGTTCCAGTATGTTCTGAACTATGATATCCTGGGAAGGGAGAGAAAAGCCAATGAATGGGTCACCGCAGAATTCCCAGAGGTTGAGAGTGGTGGGGAGACTTCTCTTTTGGCCCTCAGTGGAATCCAGAGAGAGAAATCCACTCTTGTCATCAATTCTGCATCTATTACATACCTTTGACTGGCACTGCTGACAGAAA
>NW_012114977.1:4399091-4401079 GCF_000951035.1 Colobus angolensis palliatus | reverse complement strand
AAAAAAAATGCTTAGGAATAAATTCAAACAAGGTGGTAGCTGAATTTTTTTTTCTGATTTGGTCTTGAGGTTTTTCTCCGTAGGGAGGCTATAAACTCTAGCTTTGCCCTGATGGGGATCCAGTGGATTTCATCACAAATGTTCACAGGAAACTTCCTTATCCTGGTGGACTGTCTAATGCCTAATTAGGTGTTCATCTTGTAGGTGTCCCTTCCAAAAGACAATTACTTTTACTGGCAGATGCCCCTGTGCCTCTTGTCTGACCTATGTCTAGTTTTAAGTTATCTCTACTCCTTAGGAGATAGCCACTCTTTAAAAGAGAGCCGAGATGGGGAAAGAAGTTAGGTTCAGATGTGTCAGGGAAAACACAGAGTAAGCAACACGACAAAACACAGGAAACACTGAAGTGGTGTATTACTTATTGACTCCAGAGAGAAGAGGAGAGCACACTTTGCAGCACTTACAAGAAGTGGGGAGCCATCCAGTCCAAGGACACTAACCAGTGTGTGGGGAGCAAGAGACAGAGAGGACCCATGGGACTAGGCCTTTATAAAGATCCATGGGCATTATAGCCTAGGCTTTCCACAGTGATTGTGGAAGACAACACCTGCAAAGCAGGTTCACACTCCTCTGGTGTGAGCTATTAGGTTTTATTGTAGTCAGCTGCTGTAGGATGTGTTGGGTTTGGGGTCAGGGAGATGAAGAACAAATGTACTAGATCAAAAACAATTGAAGAGGGAAAGGAATTATTAATTGGGCAAAAGATGCTGTGGTATGATTGGGTTTTAAACAACTTATATCAGGCCTAAAAATGGATATCAAGGCAGAAACTCTTAAATGAATTTATGACAGAGGTGAAAGGTCTGAAAACTTTAAAAACATTGATGAAAGAAATGGAAAGTGACACAAATAAATGGAAAGACAGTACATGTTCATGGATTAGAAAACTCAGTAGTGTTTAATCATCCAAAGTATCTACTTTTACTGATGTATTATCATTTTCATTATTTTCTCTACATGTTTTTGATCTGTGTTGTTTGCAACCATGAATGCAGAACCTGCAGATGAGGAGGGCGGAGAGGGCTTATCCCAGGGCTCTGTATCCGTACAGCTGAAAATTGCTGAGTAGATTTTTAAGTGTTCTTACCACAAATACATGATAAGTATGTGAATTAGCTTGATTTAGCCATTCCACAATGTGTACATATTTCAACACATCATGGTGTACACCATAAATATATACAATGTTTATCTGTCAATTAAAAATAAACTGATTTTTAAAAATAAAAGTGCACCTGCTTGACACTCCTTCTCGAGGCTGCGCCTCGGTTGCTGTGAGACCACTTGCGGCGGGGGAACTTCGTCCTGCCGGGAGATGGTGGCAGAGGCAACTTGGACCTGTGGGGACAAGGCAGAGATGGGCGTGAGTGGCTTCCAGACCTCACCTCTCCCAGGCTCCGTCTCACATTCCCTTCACCCCAAGTGACAAAACCCATCAGAGCTTGGACTTCTTTCCAGCTCCAAACTTTCATTCTTTTGCATCCGTGTTTGTCCCTTGGCCTGTTGGGGCAGCTATTTTCTATAAAGAAAAACACCTCTGTATCCTTTTCTCATATTATAACATAAAATATCTTTACCACAGAAAATGTGAGCAGAAGAGTTATTTTTATTTTTTATTTTTTTGATAGAGTCTTGCTATGTGGCCCAGACTAGAATGCAGTGGCTAGTCACAGGTGTGATCGTAGTCCACTACAGCATGGAACTTCTGTCCTCAAGTGGTCCTCCTGCCTCAGTCTCCCAAGTAATTTGGATAACAGGAACACACCACTGTGGTTGGCAAGAAAAGATTTTATAAGAATACAAAAGGCTGGGCACAGCTGCTCATGCCTATAATCCCAGCACTTTGGGAGGCCGAGGGGAGCGGATCATGAGGTCAGGATATCAAGAACATCCTGGCTAACACAGTGAAACCCCGTCTCTACTAAAAA
>NW_012114977.1:4395131-4397921 GCF_000951035.1 Colobus angolensis palliatus | reverse complement strand
CTACTTATGTTGGGCTCTGTTCAACTGCCTGGATCTAAACAAGACAAAATGTAGCTTTCTTCCACATCAAAGCCTGTCTAGTAGTCGGTGACGGTGAAGCTAACGCATGTTTCCCAAATCCCCTCCTTCTCGTGCTACGGTCCCTCTAGGTTCAGGCGATGTCTCTGTCTCCTTTCTCTGCTCTCACACTCTCACACTCTTACTCCATTTGAAGACCAACTTTGCATTTTGTCAATTCTTTTTTTTTTTTTTTTGGGAGACAGGGTCTCGCTCTGTCATCCAGGTTGGAGTGCAGTGGTGTAATCTCTGCTCACTACAGCCTCTGCCTCCTGGGCTCAAGTGGTCCTTCGACCTCAGTAGCCAGGTGACAGGGACCACAGAGAGGAGTGTGCCCCAACGCCTGGCGAATATTTGTGTGTTTTGTACAGCTGGGGTTTCACCACGTTGCCCAGGCTAGTCCTTGAGCTCAGAACTCCTGAGCTCAAGTGTTCTGCCTGCCTGGGCCTCCCAAAGTACTGGGATTACAGGCGTAAGCCACCACAGATGGTCGGTTTTGTCAGTTCTTTTTGTGGTCTGTATTCTATTTCCTTGATTTATGTTCCTTTGTTTGGTTTAAATTTATGCTTATATTTTATGATTGATTAATGTAGATCTTCAGGCCATACATTTCACATTTTTTTCTTTTTTTGACAGCTTTAATGAGACACAATTCACATAATTAGTAATTTTGATGATTCATATAATTCACCCATTTAACGTCTACATTTCAGTAGTTTTTAATATACTCATAGCTATGCAATCGTCGCTATAATCAATCTTAGAATATTTTTATCACTCCATAAAGGAACTGCATACCCTTCGGTAGTAACTCCCCATCTCCCCAACCCCCAATTCTTTAACAGAAACATTGAAAGCTGTATTATTTCACCCCGAGCACTGTTAGCGATTTCCAATCAGTTTTGATGTTATATTGTTATTATTATTTATTTTGAAATATTTTACCTTCCCTTTTGAATTCTTCTCTGAACCACAGATTTTTAGAAGTGTGTTGTTCAATAACCAAATTTTAGAATTCTCTATGGATACTGTTACTGATTTCCAGTTTTCGTTTCATTAAGGGTAGAGATCATATCATGTGTTTTATAGCCCAGAACCCGTCTATCTTGGTGAAAGCATCATGAGCATAGAAAGGAATGAGTGTTCAGTGGATGTTCCACTCCTGCTCTTTAAATCTCAGTTAAATCAAGGTGGTTCACAGTGTGAAGGTCGCTTGTCACTTTACTGGCGTTTTCACCTGATCGTGCTACCAAGTGCAGAGAAACAGCTGATTTAATCTTTTTAATTCTGTTTTTGCATCATGTGTTTTGAAGCTGTATTACTAGGCATATACAATTTGTGATTATTATTACACTCCTTGAAGAATTAACCTTTTTAACTACAAAGGTCCCTTTTGATCTCCCATGATATTCTGTGTCCTAAAATTGTAGTCAGGTATGAACAGGGCAGGAGAGGGCTCCCCGCTTCTGACACCAGCAGTGTTGGGCAACCATCAGGTGGTTGATAACTGTATCTCTAAAATAACTGGTTAAAGCCGATGCCAGTAAAAGGCAGTCTCCTAATACATAGAAAACACCTGAAACTGATCAGCAGCTTCCCAATGAGATTTCAGGAATGGGGAGAAGTAAGGCAAGATTGTGTAAGCATGCCAACCTATAAAACCCCGACTCAGGCAGGCCGGCTGCGCACTTAGTTTCTCAAGTCACCTGCTCAGCTATCTTCCAAGTTGTACTTTCCTTCTTTTCTTTCCATTTCTTCTTTTCCTTCCTGTTCTAAAGCTTTTTAATGAATTTCCACTCCTGCTTTGAAACTTGCCTCCGTCTCTCCTTCTGCCTTATGTCCCTCAGTCCAATTCTTTCTTCTCAGGAGGCGAAGAGTTGAAGGTGCTGTGGACTGGTACGGATTCGCTGCCTTCAACGTAGTGTAACTCGGATCTCGTCCACCGCTAACAAAATCAACTTCATCTGATACTGAGATAGCCACGGCAGTTTTCTTGGCCTTACACTCTGCATGGTGTATCTTTTTCCATCTATTTGCTTTCAACAGACAGCATCTGTGTCTTCCTTTTAAGTCCCATCTTGTATAGACAAGTTATAGCTGAGTCTTGTTTTTTTTTCAGCCCTTCAAACTCTTTCTACCTTTGAACTGTTGTATCCAGTGGATTTACAGTTAGTGCAATAATTGATATCAAAATAGACCTGTAAGTTTACCACTTAAACTATGATTGTCTAGTCTAATGTTTGTACTCCTTTTTCCCCTGCACATTTTAATATTAATTACCTTTTAGAATTCCATTTTAATTGGATACTGACTTTTTATGCAACATATTTCCATGATCAAGTGTTATAGGGAATACAGTATACACTCAAGTGTTCATATTCTATTGAAGGTTTTTTAAAAATAGATTTATTGAGGTATAATGGATATGAAACAAAGTGTACATTTTTGAAGCATGTAGTTTGGTAGATTGGGATGTATGTACACACTGTGGAACTACCACCACAATAAGACGACATGTCTACCGTCCTGCAGTGTTTCTTCATTTTTCAATGTAATCCTCTTCTCCGCTTTGCTCCTATGTCCCCAGGAATGCTTCTTCTACTTTTTGTCACAATACATTGGTTGCATTTTAATATGATGAGGAATCAAATGGTATGCATTCTGCTTGGGTTCCTTCACACGACATGATTTTCTGTGTGTGTGTGGTTTTTTGGTTTTTTGTTTTTGTTTTAT